>NC_138497.1:90802814-90978382 GCF_964252035.2 Podarcis erhardii | reverse complement strand
TTCCTATCCATACATCTCTTACGATCCCCGGTTCTTTGTTACCCCATTTTCTATGCAACTCTCTTCTCTTTCCACCCTACCACATATCTCTCAGCACACCAATTTCTGTTCCCCCCCTTTCTTGTAGAAAATTCCACTGCACTCGCCCGTTCATAGGTATGCATCTCTTTACTTCCCCCCTTTGTTGGTTTTTCTGCACCTCCAGCCCTTTGGGATCTTATGGTGTTCGCCTGCTCCTTCTTTCATCATCCCAGAGGTCTTTAGGAGGCCCAGGTTACTCTTGGCAGCTGTGCTGCTCCTTTCCATTAAAGGCTAATAATAATAATAATAATAATAATAATTTTTTTCTACCCCACCCCACTCTGGGCTGCTCCCAACAAAAGATTAAAAATGCATTAAAACATCAGTCATTAAAAACGTCCCTAAATAGGGCTGCCTTCAGATGTCTTCTAAATGTCAAAGATGCCCTCTGCTGAATAGTGGTGGAAATCCATCTAAGAATCAGTTGATTTCATTAAGAGTCTCTCCCACTATAACAAGAAAATTGCTATGGCAGAGTAAAAGTGTATCATAGTGTGATGAAAGGGTGTCAGAAGATGTAAAAGGGGGGAGGGAGGCAAACTTACTTTAGAAGGAAGGGTGCCAAATTAACTTCTACCTCTCTTTCTACAACAGGTCTTTTTGCACCTTCAGCAGTTAACCCCCTTCTCCCCCTCTCTCCCAGTTTTCAGCTCCTCCCTCCCATTTCTATAGCTTTCATCTACCTTTTCTCGACTCATCCTTCATTGGGTTTGGCAGAAATAGCACACAAAGCTCACACTCAATCATGCCAATTCACACCATAGCAAGTTTCAGACACGTGCAAGCTTGCACCTTGAGTTGTCTGCAACAAGCTGGAAAGAAACCATTGGTTTCAGATCCACTATGTAGCATTGGATTTAGGGACAGCAAGAGCAGCACAGAGGTAGCGATGCAAGTATTCTCCCATCCCCACCTCCGCTTTCATAGGCTTAATCAGTAGATTGGGAAGTGGGAAAGGGCCACAAACAATGGGTACTGACAGAATGGAAGAATAGTTCCTGGAACACATGATTTGCAAAATAAGCAACATGCATTTAAGCCTTTTGTTGAAACACAGCCTTCCAATTACCTGTGGGAAATTCCACACAGATATTAATCGTAGGGGTCCTCTTGTATAGCTTGTTCTTTCAAAACAGGACAGGAGCTCTTAGCACCTTGCTTAAGCTGCTTAAACAAGGAGGCCTCCTAGTTTCACAGAGACACAGAAGGAAACACGTTTGGCTTCTGCAAGAGGCGTGATTAAAATAATATGATTTCTTTGCCAATTGTTCCATTCTTTGATGGTTTTGCAGAGTAACTGAGGTGGAAAAGGAGCAACATCCTTTTCTTTATTGCTGTTTGAAGTGACTGCACACAGACATGCAAATCATGCTTGGGTTGTAAATGAATTGGCACTTTTAACAAGGCCCCCAATTTGACTTCCATTAAAGCGAATGGGTGATTTTTGCAATTGACTTATTCAGGTTTAGTATTAACAATGTGAACAAGTTGATCACATTGGAGTGGCAATGGGGGGGGAGGAAATGGCAGGAAAACTCAGGGGGGGAAATATGACAGATGTACGGGTGCCAGTTTCCCTTTAAGCTGCTCCTGTGTACAGTCATGCCCAGCTGAGCTCTTCTGAGTGGTGTAGAGGCTGTTTCAGTTCAGCTTTCATTCATCTAGTATGTAAGCATCCTCAGTAGCTCACTATGACAACCTTTTAGAGGTTTTTGCAGATGGAGCAGCTCAGACCCATTCTGACTTTGACTCCGTTTTAGGAATCGGGTTTATAGCAGAAGAGTCTAGATCTTCTGCTTGCTTGGTAGTTCTCTACTATTTCCTATTCACTCACCTAGTGAAGGCCTCCTGGGAGGCGTTCTACATTCTGCCCTGGTGATGATCAGAGAGGGATGAGCCACTTCTGAGTTGAGTAAGACTAAATAATAGGAAGAGAAGACCAGCAGAAATACTGTTGATAGCTAGGAACCACTGCAGTTTTTCGTGGTAGTTATTAAGCACTCCATCAAAGAGTTAGCTTAGACTAAAATCTTGTATCTTGACACAAAATACAAATTGGATACAGATGACTTTTCAACCAGGAAGTGCCCTGGAAGTGCTGGTGTTATGCTGTAATAAATGACCTCAGGAAGTGCAGTTTGAGTAGTTGGGAGAATAAAACTGTAATTTTAAGAGGTGAGGTAAACATGGGCTATTTACCCAAAGCACAATTGTGCAAGTAGATGTGGTGTAGAATGGTGCTGTTTAGCCTTTATCTGCAAAAACAGTTTCTTTCTTTCTTTCTTTATACATTTTGATTCCCCACCTTATTGTATTCAAGAGGTAGTGAACATGTCTGGATTAAGCAAGAACTGATGTTCAACAGATATCAAATGAGGCTCTTATTTATGGTCCCAAAAGAGACACACATACACACAAACACAGAGCGAGAGAGAGTTTATCCTGCTGCCACATCTGAGATAAACTCAAACTAAACTCAGAAAGCCAGTGTGTCCATACAGTGTGAAATTTCATCCAACTATTTCATTTGTATCCTGCTTTTCTGCAAAAAAAATAAATAAAACCATGCTCAAAGTGGCTTACAACAAAAAAAGGGATGCATTTCAAACGAGCACTACAGAAACAATTTCATAATAGCATAGCAAAACAAAAATATAACAAGATACAACCCCCCCCCCCATTTCATTACTATAAATATAACAGGATTACTTAAAGAACATCAACATCCAAAAGAAAAAAATAGCAAGGGAGCTTCAGTGTTTCACCTAAGTCCTAGAAACATCTCATAATGTTGCTCACAGTCCCTCTCCTGCAGCAGCTTTTTCTAGTAGTGATGTATAGAAGTGAGAACTGGACCATAAAGAAGGCTGATTGCCAAAGAATTAATGCTTTTGAATTATGGTGCTGGAGGAGACTCTTGAGAGTCCCATGGACTGCAAGAAGATCAAACCTATCCATTCTTAAGGAAATCAGTCCTGAGTGCTCACTGGAAGGACAGATGGTGAAGCTGAGGCTCCAATACTTTGGCCACCTCATGAGAAGAGAAGACTCCCTGGAAAAGACCCTGATGTTGGGAAAGATGCAGGGAACAAGGAGAAGGGGACGACAGAGGACGAGATGGTTGGACAGTGTTCTCGAAGCTACCAGCATGAGTTTGACCAAACTGCGGAAGGCAGTGGAAGACAGGAGTGCCTGGCGTGCTCTGGTCCATGGGGTCACAAAGAGTTGGACACAACAAAATGACTAAACAACAACAAACATGGGCTTCCAGGCTGGAAACACCTCTCCCATAATGTTGCCTTTATACATGTCTGAAAACCTGGATTTGAAGTTGCCAAATTATTCCAAATATACTGCTCTTCGTCAAAAGATCTCAGTGCAGTTCACAAGATAAAAATACAAGATAACAGCCTATCTCTCTGTATTCCTTGGCCTATATTGGAGGCGGAAACATTTTTTGTATATACTTAGTATAGTAGTATACACCAGCTCCTTCATTTTGCATACACTCACATCTGCTTTTTACATTTCCCTGATCATACCTTTACTTGTCCCCTCCCTGATCTTCCATGCATTTTTATATTTAGCTAGATCACACAGTCCTTTGGGCACCCATTAATTTATATAGGGACACTCTTCATCTCACCCACTGCCCTTTACCTCCTTTTCTTCACTCCATTGATTTGCTGAGGCTTCTCCCATGTTTTCACAACTTGTCTGTGCTAAAATTGATCTTTCTTATTTTTCTCACCCTTTAATGGGTCCTTGTAACAGGCAACGACATAATTATAGAGCCACAGTTGCAGCCCTAAGTTAAGGGTGAGTTGGTTGCGTAACATTCTGCTACTATAATGACAAATCAGGGGAAACAGGTTATGTAATGTTTAGTAATGGTTTCTTTCAAAATGTTTAAGATAATATTTTGGTTGATCTTGATCTCCTACAGCAAGGATCTATGTCTTAGCTATTTCACAGCTTGTCTTCTGCTTTTGCATTCTCCACTTTCTCCAGTATCAACTGCCATTTTTTTTTAAAAAAAAAAATCAAGATAACATTTTAAGATGTAGCTTGTGCAGTTTGGCAAATATCTGCTCACCAGCATATATTATCATCATAAATGGCATCCTTTGGGGGCATAATTTGCTACAGTTCAACGTGTAAATGCTCGTGTCCAGTATAAGGAACAACTCACTTGGTAGCAAGCTTTGAATATCAGGCTACCCACTGCTGTGATTTTAGTAATTTGTATGGCTTTGGGCCCTACATTTCCCATATTAATGTGTATCACTGTTGTCCTGGCTGTCCATCAACTGCCTTTATTACATTTCAGTGTGCTGCCTTCCGCATAAAATCTTATGACTGCTATATATTCTGCCTTTCTAACCTATGTGTGCAGCATCCTCATAAGGATGTTCCATCTTCATTATGGTCCACTGCTGTCCTTACTGTAGTTTTTAGCCCTCCAAAGTCCAAATGCGTGACTCAGACTTCTAAAATATGTATGAGCAATCCAGAGGAGCAAGCCAAAATGAGTAGTAGAAATGCCGCACAGGAATTTATGGATAATGCAGATGCACCCCTGGTTCTCAACCTACAAAATGTTGTAGGAAAGCCTCGGAGGTGAAATTTCATAGGCTTTGCATTGACCCCAATCCTCTAGTTTTAAGCCTCATTCCAAGTGCTTGGCATTACACTGCAGCTCCACCAACCTTCACGACAAAGGCTTGTATATGTGGCACTTCTGCAAGAATACAGAAAACCTATGGGAGGCACTATGGCATTCAGCTTCCTGTCTGCAACACTGTCCCACGTGGTGAGATGGGTTACTAGATCTTCTAAGAGGGGAAAAACTCTCCCAGGTTGACTCTGCCCAGGCTTGCCATTGGTCTTCCTGGGCAGACCAAGAGGATTTCTTGTCTCAGTGGACTTACTCAAGCAGTAATGTCCACCTAAGGTCTGGGACAGGGGTCAGCAAATGTTTTCAGCAGGGGGCTGGTCCACTGTCCCTCAGACCTTGTGGGGGGCCGGACTATATGGGAGGGGGGGAATGAATGAATTCCTATGCCCCACAAATAACCCAAAGATGCATTTTAAGTAAAAGGACACGTTCTACTCATGTAAAAACATGCTGACTCCTGTACCATCCGCAGGCTGGATTTAGAAGGTGATTGGGCAGGATCTGGCCCCGGGGCCTTAGTTTGCTTACCCATGGTCTAGAATAACTTGTGTTTCTGGTCTTCTATTTGATCCTGACTCCTAGCTTGTTCTACCAATCCTTCCTTCTGGAATTCTATTTCCCACTGCAGTCTGGTGCCCAGACATGTCCATATAGACATGAAGATATGCTTGATAATGTCTGGACAATGCCCGCTAAAACCTCAGAAGTCTGAGGGGTGCCTGAGCATGATTTCCAGTGGCCAAGAGTGATGGCTCCATAGCTTCATGCACCTCAAGTAACTAGAGAAATCGGAATAAAATATGCAAATAAATTTAACATAGCAGAACAAATTATGCAAGCAAGAATACATTGTTCAGTTGTGGTTTATTTGCATACTTTCTTGCAGAATAGGTTTTTTGGGGGTGCGGAATTTGGATGGTCTTGGTGCAAGATACAATTTTAAGAACTTAAGAAAGTCCAAAGAGCCCCCCTGGAGCTCAGTCAAGTGCAGCTTCTTTCCTGCATTGGCTAACCAGAAGTAGCACTTGAAGACAATCACTTTGTGCCTGGTCACTTGAATGTCAGGGGCTGAAAAAGTGGAAGATGGTTGTGTGGGAGACATCACTGTTTCATCTCGCTGCAGCTTTGCATATAGATATTGTGCACATGCTACAATATCTGTCTTGCTCATCTGAAAGTGCTCAAGGTTTTTCAACAAATTATGCTTTTTACTTTTATGTTATTTCATGATATGTGTTCACTTTATCCCTAGATTTTCCCGTAGAAATGTTCTTTCTCTGCATGCAAGTGTGGCAAAGACTGAATGGAGGCGTATACAGTAGATTAAGCAAAATATGGTACTTTAGAAAGTCTTTCTTCACTTCATTGACTCTCCATTTCTTTCAAATGCCTTCTTAAAAAATATTATGTTCTCATCCCTTGTGTATGCCTCTTAATTTATTTCTATCTCTGTTAATGGCTTCACAGCTGTACTTGGTATGTGTGTGTGCAAATCCCTACCCTTACAATATAATCACTTGTCTCTTCTGCCACATACAGTTCATCATCTCGTGAGGTTTATGGACAGTGTTTGTCATGAAGATTTGCATGGAACACTAGCCCCATTTCTAATAACACTATTCTTTCTCTCTCTTCATGCACATTAATGTCAGCAATAAGATCACTAACTGTACTGAGAAAAACAGCAGAAAAGACATTAAAGCATAATAATATGATGTGGAAGCAACCAAGAAAATTGCTATTATATTTTCTGACCAACTTTGGAAATTGTTTGTGAGTACAAAGTGCATTGAAAATGAGAATTTACATCTGCCTGTCCTATTTTTTTTTTTATTATTTTTTGAAATAATCATAATAATGGCCCCACTATTACATGGAAAAATGGAAACAGCACTTAAGTACTAGAGAGTGGAGACCTGCATAAATTTGTGAGTGTTTTTATGAGGGTGTCTAGTAGCTTCTTGACATCCGTCACACTTTCCCATTCATATGCAAAGCTACGTGTTTATAGTACTTAAATGCAATATTCACATATGCCCGGGGAACTGATCCTTCCAATGTTCCTGTACTCAAACCCCCATCATCCCTGACAATTGGCCCTGCTAATTTGGGTGGATGAGAATTATAGTCCAACAGTATCTGGAGGGCCCTACAATGGCTATCCCTGAGACCTGACTCTATTGATAAACAGCATTAATATCCTTACATTGGCCTTGTCTTCTGGCAGTTGCATTGTTTTTCTACCTTCTGAGTGGTAAAAACATACAAATAGCTACTGATCTATTTTGGTCAACAACACACACACACACATTCATGAAGATCAACAAGTTTTGTGTTTGATTCTGATACTACCAGTGGCATAGCATGGTTTGCCAACACCCAAGGCTGCACAGAGGGGTGGGAGTAAGAGAGGGAAATGGACAGAGTATGCATGTGCATTTAACTGCCTAACTGCATCTACATCACCCAGGAGATCACAGTGACAGAGATAAGAAAAGAAGAGTTGTTCTGTTTTCTGGAGAGGTCACTTCCTGGTACACACGGAGAAGCCCAGCAACAGAAGCACACAGCTGTATTGAGGCATCACTCGGTGTTCAAATTTTGCATCCTTAACAATTTTGTGCCCAGGGCAACCACCCCATACTGTGCCACTGGATACTAAATTTCTCTCTCTTTGGTACACCTAAAATGTTATCCAGCACTGACTTCAGCTTCCCTCTTGCTAAAAACATGCTAGAGTTGGGATTGACTAGGATATAGCACTGGCTCACACAATGTGTCACACAACTAGTGGCAGCTGTCATGATTCCTTTGACAAGGGGTTTCCTCGCATGGTACCGTTTGGGAAGACATGCCTCCACTTGACACTGGTTTTCCTCTCACTGGCACAAAAAAGGGAAGAAAGTATTCTGCTGAAATGTCTTACAAAGGGTTGCCACGATCTAGGCAGCAGCTTCTTCCATTGTTTCAGCCACAGGAGTGGTACGGCTGGACTCCGTGAGCAATTATGTTGTAGACAGTTAGTTCTATTGCAAAGCTCTGCGTAAATTTTAAAAAAGAGCATAGATTCCACCCTTGTAATCTGTTTTAGAAAGCCACCCAGTGATTCCTTCTGATATTCTAAGATGACACTATCTACTGTCAGCATCGCCCTTGAGCCAGTGTACCAACTGGACTCATGCACTACAGCCCCGACTGGGCTAGGCGAGCTGGGTAGCACTGCCAGAGACCTCCTTTCCCACAGGAACAGGTCACAGTGCTGTGGACTCACAGCTTGGAGCTGAGAGCACCGGATTCACTGTCTCAATAATGCAGTCGTTGCGCAGCAGCGTTTTGCAGAGTCTTGCAGAGTATAAACCACTCGGAGAGCAGCTCTGTAAAGTATCCTGCTTTTATTCTATAACTACAACTATGACACAAAACTATATACAGAGCTAAATATTCTGAGCATAAATCAATGCTATACTCTGAGTGCCTGCAGCTGCTTTTAGCAGCAATCTTATCTATAAACACGATCTCTTGCACTCTCTCTCCGACACACTGACTGACTCTCTCTCTCACACAGAGACTGACTCACTCACTTGACTAATTAAGTAGAGAGCAGTACATTGCTCCTCCTCTCTGTAGAGTCAGCAGAGACCTCAGGAGATTCTCAGGAGATTCTTGGGTATGGGAGGGGTGAAATCTCCTCATCTACTTCTCTCTCTCTTAATTTTCAGAATTCTGCATAATTTAACAATACATTTTTAAACCACCTTGCTATATTCATTTGTGTTATACATTTGTGGAGGGTATATTCATACATGGATAATATTATGCTAGTTTTGCAGATCAGAATGCTAGTGCTTCTGTCCCATTTTCTAATGTTTCTTTCACATAGCAGCACCTGTTACAGGACTGTGATCACTTGACAAACATACAAGCATGTCATGCTAAATTTCATTTGCACCAGTGGGCATGGTGTGATACAATAGTGTCGCTTCCCCCTCCCTGACCCCCTAGCCTTTCAACATGCAAATGCTTCTGTGCTTCCATGATCCCCATGCGAACAGCAGGAAGGAACTGTATGCTGGCATCATATAATTGTAGAGTTGGAACGTACCCTAAGGGTCAACAACTCTAATCCCTGCAATTCAGGAATTGCAACTGAAGCAAGTATACCACCCAAAATTTTGACACTTATGTCCCATGATTTCTGGGGTAAGGGGGCCTCAAACAGATTTTTAATAGAATCAAAACACAGAAAGGAGCACTAAATATGTACTATATGCCATTAGTTTTCTAGAAATGGCTTTTATACTGTGTGAATATAATGCAGAAAATAACAGGGAAACATGAGGGAAATGATATAAACTGCCATGTGAATGCAAGCTTAGTGAATACACTTGTGGGTGGCTCACCTATGAATCCTCTGAAAGAGACCATTCCACATTTAATACGATCAACAAACTAGTTTTCCAATAGCCTGTGTGCCTGATTTGTTTTGCACATTTTCAATTTGTCCCTGCAAATGTATATTGAGCAAGATGGCTTGAATAATACTGCACAGCAAATAAACATGTCATTATTAATGACAGACATGATGTAGCTTTCGCAGATCATGTGCCTAATTTAACGTGCAAGCATTTTCTACTGAAATCAATGAACTGGCTATTGTATGAGGTTTGTATGGGCCAGCATTCCATAAACAAACACCCTGGACTGTAAAACATTTTCTCTTGCAACACTCTGATAGTTAAAAACGTTGATTGCTCAGATACACAAGAAAAACAACAACACGTGGAACTTTATTGGGCCAAATCATTCATATGCTTTTCAATATACAACTTAAAGAAATCTTCCTACCTTCAATACAGGCATCTTTGCAACCAAGAGCCATGATACTAGCCTATTGCTGCTCACATTAGGCATATGTTGACCCCACCACAATTCCAAACACTGCATCAGTTATATATGTGCATTTTGAGTTTCACTGTCAGCATAGGTGTCATGGGCTTTGAAGACACTCGAACACAGGATGCAAGGGAGAAATATGCTAAGAGGAAGGCACGCTTGGCAAGTCCACATCGTGATCAACTCCTGCCTGGAAACCAATGTCTCCACTGTGGAAGGACGTATGGATCCAGAATTGGCTTCCACAATCACTTATGGACTCATTGATAAAACTGTGTTTATGTAAGACAATATTACTCAGCTACGAGTGATTGCCAAAGAAGAAGAAGATAACAACATTGTCCATCCCATACGGTAACAAGGCTGTCAGGACTCCAGGGTTGACTCCCTGCCCCAGTCCTGAGCCAGCAAGCCATGAGAGTTTGGTGTGGGTAAGCCATTCCAGTGTCTTGCATTGCCTTTGCTTTGTATGTCTGCCTTTGCTTTCAATGTCTGCTATGCCTTTGATTTCCAGTCTTAGGCAGTGAGCCTTCAGTTGTGGCCTATTTATGAAACAAAAGGCAGAAACCAAATATTGCTAGCCAGGGGCCCTTACTACCTGAGAGAGCAAAGCAGACAAAGAAGGTCCCAGCCAATTCTGTAAAGAAACCACCTTCTAGAGAGGCACAGCAACTTTTGCCCTGCTGAGAATTAAAACAGGAGTCATCTTAAGTTGCATCATCACGAACGTCCATGCTTGCAGGCTGCACAAGGTAATTCATCCCCTCTGGGCCCCTGGCACATTCTGTACCCCTCCAAGTGGCAGACTCAAAACTGATTCACTCACATGTGTGTACAGAGAGCATACAGGGGTTGAGAAGGGTCAGTTGGGGGGGGGAGTTAGAAATGACCCCATTTTCATCTGAGGAATGTTTGAGGGTATGGTATTGGAACTGTTTTAAAGATTTTAAAGAAATGTTTCATCACTTGTTGTTTGGCACCCTGGGCTACTTTGGGAGGAAGGGCGGGATATAAATGACGGTATTCCTCCCCCAACCCACAATGCATAGCAGCTTCCAGCACGAATTTAAACTCTGATTCTAAGCATATTTACTTGGAGGTATAATTATTTCACTGGAATTTACTTCCTAGTAGATTTGACTTCATATTAAGCTTCCCAGCTCATGGGACAGTCACACTTCATGGTACAATCCACATGGTATAGCAATTTCTTATAGAATAATAGAATTTTAGATTTGGAAGGGACTTTAGAGACTCCCCGTGTTGGCTAGGCTCATTTGACAGCAACAAGAAAACCAAGCATTTTGTGTCATCAGCCTATTATCATGGAATACTATGCCAACAGAGATTCAGCAGGCACCTTCTGTTTTAACTTTTCAGCACCTGCTGAAAACTTTTCTATTCTGTCAGGCTTTTGCAGGCAATTATCTTTCTATCATGGCTGGCCAGTTTCTGATTTTGACATTTTAAAATGCATTTTATTGTATGATTTGACTTATAATTGTAAATCATTCTAATTTTTTTATGAATAGTGACATATAAATATGTTTTTATATCAATAAAAGCAAAACAAAATAATATAGACTAGCCCAAGGCCACAATCTCCAGTTACAGCCTTCCTTTCACATGGGGCCATCCAGCCTCTCCTTGAATAGCCGCCCTTGGGGGCAATCTGTTCCACAGACAAAGAACTCTTACAGACAACACGATTAGGTGAAATCCGCTTCTTTGCCATTTCCACCCATTTGTTCTAGTTGTTTCCTCTAGAGCAACAGAAAACAGGTCTGTTCCACTGTCTTTGTTCCAGCCCTTCAGACATTTGAATTGTGACAGTATGCCCCCTAGAAGTACAATGATGAGAGGAAGAACTGCAGTCCTTTCCGCAGCAAATCAAAGAGACAGCACTTTTTTTTGAAAAGAAAAAAAAAACTTGAAAGAAAAGTCATCTTCAAAAATCTACCCAGCACCACACTCAGAGGTTATACCAATCCCAAAGAGTAACAAAAAGGAAGAGGAATACAGCCAAGGTTCCCAATCATGCTTTCCCTCCTTTTTCTATGAGGACTAGGGATGGTCAAATCTCTCAGTTTCAGTTCACTCACTTTCTCATTTTTCCAAGGTTAAATTTAGTTCTCCACATTACAGCAACAGTATGTATGTGAAAATCATCGACATTTTAGTGTGAATTTATCCCAATACACACATTTTTGTATGTAGATTTGACTGGCACATCCATTTTTGCAAACAGTTTCCCCTAACATAATGGATTTTTGTAAGTTATTTTCAGTAACATGTTCATTTTTATGCACGCTTTTCATAGCATAATTATTTTTTTGTACATTTTACTTGGATATAAGCTGCATCATAAATTTCAGTTAAGTGCAAATTTTAAGGGACCGGTGTGCTTCAGGTCATGTATTGGTAGATTAGGTAGTTTCTCATCAAAACGTGAGCAAAGTTGATTTTATTCCCCATTCCTCATGAGGACCAAGTTATCCTCTGGTAAAGTCAGATAAATGCTCATTACACACATCATCAACATCTTCATGGATATGCATCTTCTCAGTGAATGTGTGCAAACATAAACACCCCCCTAAACACCTGTCTGGACAAGAAGGGTCTGTTTTAGCCTTCTGGAGTTCTCAGTACCAAAATACATTTCCTATCAAGCAAAACAAATCTATTGGTTTTAGCTGATGTGAGAGTTCAACTCTGTCTCTGGGAAAGATGGGTTTTAAATATTTATCTTTGCTTTCCCCCAAACAATGAAAATGGCTTTACAGGTCACTTCCAGCATGAGTGCCAGCTCTAAGATTCTTCAGGGACTCAGCGAAATCCAGAGGAGAGGTCTAAGCAAGATATGGGTTTATTACAACAACTTTAGTACCGATCAGGAACTTAAGTTGAAGCCTACCAAAAGCTTCCATGGCTGCCTTGACCAGCTCTGAGTACTTGATTTCTTTGGGTTGCATACTTGATACTGAAGCAATTCCAGCCCATGAAGATTCCAGGGTGGGGTACATCCATAAAACACTATGTTACTATAAGATAATGAGAGCAATAAAACAAACAGCTCATACATAACACTACAGTGGTACCTTGGTTCTCAAACATAATCCGTTCTGGAAGTCCATTCCAAAACCAAGGTGAAGTTTCCCATAGAAAGTAATGCAATTTAACAATGAGATCATTGATCCATAAAATGAAAGCAATAAACAATGTACTGCAGTCACGCAATCAATCAATCAGTAGCTGAACTAGGTTTCACAAAAAAAAACAAAAACAAAAAGAGCTGCAAAAACAAAAATGCAAAATAAATAGCAAAAACAGACAGACCTCGGCGTAACACTCAAAATGGAAGTGTGGCACTCAAAACGGAAGTGTGGCACTCAAAACGGAGCACGTTTGGCTTCCGAAAAAAGTTTACAAACCGGAACACTTACTTCCAGGTTTGCAATGTTTGGGTTCCAAGTTGTTTGAGTACCAAGGCATTTGAGAACCAAGATGCCAATGTAATTGCATCACAACTAATGGATAGCGAAAGGCTGAGCAGACATGTGAGTTTTCATTTGGTACCAGAATACAGAACGATGGTGCCAACCAGGCTTCAATGGGAAGAACATTCAAAAGGCAAGACACATAACCACATAAAAGGCCCTTCCTTGCATTGCTACATAACAAATATCACCCGATGGTGCTAAGTAGTGCTGTGGAAATGCAAATACCTGAATTCAAGCTGGGGGTGGGGATTATGCAACCCCATCCAGGAGATGCCATCTACCTAATTTCTAGGCCAGAGATCCACTTATCCATAGCACCTCCATTTTGGCAGGATGCAGATTGACTTTACTAGCCCTCCTCCAGCCTATTACAGCTGCCAGGCACTGGTTTGGTCCCTGCACAGCATCACCTGATGAAGATGATGGGGACAAGTATTATCATTGCTATTATTCATTTCATTTCTACAACGCCTTATATTTTTAAGGGGGGGGGGAATCTCAACGTGGTTTATAAGCTAAATTAAAACATATAAAGCAATCCAGAAAAAAAATACCAAAGAAAGTCAAATATAAAGTATACATTCAAAGCAACATAATTAACAGGAAACTAAAATATTATCTTAAAGATTTCAAAATAAAACAATACAATGGAGGTCAAGTACAGAGTGCACACAGCAAAGTTAACAAAATATTATCTTAAAACATTTCAAAAGAAAACATTATTAACAGAAGTCAAATATAAAATGAACATTTAAAACAGCATAATTAGCAAGAGAATAAAATATTATCATAAGCATAGAATATATCTGCTGCTGTTGCTGCCACTCCTGCCAATGGTGGTTCATGGTGGGTGGCAGTAGCTGGAGTCAGTCAGGGCCCCACCCTCCCAGGCCTGCAAGACAGGGAGCAGGTCTTCCAGTCAAGAATAAGAAAAACTAGCTCCTCTCTTCTTTCTTCCTTCTTGAAGAAACAAACACTTGCTGACCTTGCTTGGGTTAAGCAGCACCATGTGGACATGTATAGGGTTGTGTGGTCATAACCAGGGGCAGAAGTGGGGCAGAATATCACTTACATATTTCCCATTTGCTGGCAAGCAAGAACAGGAGAGGGTCTCCTGCTTGTGGGCTTCCCATAGACCACTGGTGACCAAACACGGCCCCCCAGCTGTTTTTGGACTACAACTCTCATCATCCCTAGCTAACAGGACCAGTGGCCAGGGATGATGGGAACTGTAGTCCAAAAACTGCTGGAGGGCTAAGTTTGGCCACCACTGCCACAGACATCTGTCTGACCACTGATGGAAATAGGAACTGGACTAGCATACCCCTCAACTTTCCTGATTAAATTGGGACATCTCATTTTGGGGAACCATGTTCTCTCATGAGAGCACAGAGCCCAAAAATGTGTGAGAGCAAAACACAAAAAAGTATGACTCACACAGGAGTGCATTCTGGAAGACACATACCCCAGTTTTCAGCCTAGGCATGTTAGAGGGATAAGCTCTTTTTAAGATCTTCTGTTCTTTGTCATTGGCAGTAACACATTTTCAGCCCAATGAGTTTTCAGCCTCATGGGAAATTTTCCAGGGGCCTTGCAGTGGCAGTGAGCAGAGCAAAAGTGGGTGAGGCCAGAGGCTACATTCCAGACACACATAAGTCAGAGGTTTCTTCATCTCCAGCCAAGCAAGCAAGAAGCATTTATCACACTTCAAGGACCCCTTCTAGGCTGGCAAATGCAGTTGAGCGAGGCTGTAGCCTCAGGAGAATCCCAAGTGGTTTAATGGAGATACCTTACACGCCACATTTGACCAGTGGGCCTGTGTTTCCTCAGCCCATTTCTATGGGAAACCAAAACAATGACTCAGTCCTAGCACTCCTAACCACTCCCTCACTACTCATTCAATAATCCAGTTCTACCTGCTTGGCTAGCCCTTTTCCCTATCCATTGCTGTGAAGGAATGATTCAGGACACCCATGGGAGTTGTGTCCCCTTGCTGCTTAGTGCCAGAAACCATGCACACTGAACACCAATTTGCAAAGAGGTGCTTGAAAAAACACCAACATATGGGAAGGAAGGCAGAAAACACATGCATAGAATAATGAAGCAATCTGGATAAAAGAGGCCTGGTTAAACGATTGCTGCTTCATACACCTGGTCTTTGATGCTACAATTACTGAATCCAATGCCTTCTGCATGGCTGGAGGATGCACAGAAGCATGCCGAATTAACCTCTAATTTAGCAAAGCAGAGTGATTTGCAGGAGGAAAAAAACACAGATGTTTGTTTTGTTCTATTCTTCTGCTGCATTAAAAAGAAGAAGTAAATCATTGCTACTTTGGCATATCCCTGAACTCACAAACACTGACTGTCCCATGGGATATTATCAATCCTGCATAAGTTTCTTTCACTGTTTACCAGCTTCATCTTGGTTTGCCTTGGCAATTCCATTTGTGAGAGCACTCAAATGTATGTCTCAAAAACATGTTCGCAGATACATAATGATCCTGATCTCTCTGTGAATAAATGAGCCCATTAATGCACAAACAGCCACAGTGTTTGTCTTTTCTGATGAGGTGTACAGCTGTGTGCTAGCCTGGGGTTAAATAAAAGAATACAATATCCGAGTGCTGAAACTTGGCATGGTCTCAGTACATTTGGAAGGGATTTGTTTTAATGATCATTTCAAAGGTGGCGGGGTTTCTCCACCACCCTATTCAAACGTCATTCTACTGTTATCTATGGATACCATGAACAAAAAAAGAAAGAAAATGATTTCATAGGAGAAGCCATTGCACTGGAATGTACCGAGGGAACACTGAATAACAGCATATGCACAAAGCTTAGAAGCATCAATGATGTTTTGTTCTCATTATCACTCTATTAATGGCTTCAGGCATAAAGAAGGAGAGAATGGATGGCATCCAATCAATACACTGGTGCTAGGGCTTGGCTTTTGATCTAGCAGGTGTCTCCACTAATGGAAAAGGAGAGGGAGAGGTTTGGGGGAGATTCCCCCTGCAGCCATTGAAAATCAGTTCCATGGAGTTGGGGGATTCTTCAGAATGGGTTGAATGGTGGCTTGCTAGTGAAGAGAGACTGCAGGGGGAGAGTGGAACTGGCCAAAATGGCCCATTTCCTATTCCATTAGCAGAGGTGAATGCTGGATCAAGAATCTTTCTGTGAACAAAGGGTAGCAACTGGATTTCACCCAGTGTCAGCAGTCCTTTCCACAATTAGTTTTCATGGATAGATTGGGAACCATTTTGTAACCATCTATGGTCAAAAGTGGTCCATAAATATCAGAAATAAATAAATACAAATTAATTTATTGAGCTCTGAGAGGAAGGGATCGGGACCATGTCTGCTGTCCCTGCTTTGAGCCTCCACACATTCAACCAAAATTATGAAGAGAATATATGTAAAGCAGAGACATCACCTTGCCGACAAAGGTCCGTATTGTTAAAGCTATGGTTTTCCCAGTAGTGATGTATGGAAGTGAGAGCTGGACCATAAAGAAGGCTGATCACCGAAGAACTGATGCTTTAGAATTATGGTCTGGAGGAGACTCTTGAGAGTCCCATGGACTGCAAGAAGATCAGGCCTATCCATTCTTAAGGAAATCACTCCTGAGGGCTCACTGGAAGGACAGATCCTGAAGCTGAGGCTCCAATACTTTGGGCACCTCATGGGAAGAGAAGACTCCCTGGAAAAAACTCTGATGTTGGGAAAGATTGAGGGCACAAGGAGAAGGGGACAACAGAGGATGAGATGGTTGGACAGTGTTCTCGAAGCTACCAGCATGAGTTTGACCAAGCTGCAGGAGGCAGTGGAAGACAGGAGTGCCAGGTGTGCTCTGGTCCATGGAGTCACAAAGAGTCGGAAACGACTAAACGACTAAACAACAACAACATATGTTTGCAAATAGTAAATCATCATCATCCTGAAAAATCACAGCCACAATTGCACACAGCTTCTCCCTTAGTTAGCATGTAATAGGTTAACTGGATTCCTAAGATCTAGGTTTCAGGCTGCACTTCTTGCTCTCGGCATGTGTTGTTGCCCGAAACTTTCTGCCTAACGAGCTCATGAAAACAAGCAAAACCGTGTTTTTTTTTTCACCCCAGCCAGTTTGCTCAGCCCTGATACTCTTTCCGAACATGATTAGTGAGCTGAAGGACAGGGATATCTCTTTCGCTAAGTCCCAGGGCTATGAGTCCCAGGAGAGTGAATGTCATGTGTTGCATGTGTTTGTATCTGTGGGCCAGCTCTCTCTCTCTGTTTTGGGGCAACACAGGCCTCCAGCACACTAGTAGCATTAAACTACATCGCTTCAGAGCAGAATGTGGCATACAACGGGAGGTTCTTGTACCTATTTTTTTCTCCACTGTCATTGCTCATTGAGAAAAGAAGAAGAAGGAAAAAAACACAATGCCCACCACATAAAATTCCTTTGTATCACATTGAGTTTTAAAATGCATTTTACTTATTTCAAAGTATGAGTTTATGCTGCTAGGGGCATTTTATTTTCCCATCAGGAAACTAAAATGTCAGGAAGACCTAACCAGACCCCAGAGCTTTCTTCAAAAGAAGGAAAATTGAGTTTAGGGTTCCCCACAGGACTCCCATAGCATTTGCACATGGCAACTGTCAGAAACAGTATTTTCTTCTCCTGCCACCGCCCCCACCCCTTTCCCAAAGAATTGCTGGCACTGTGCTTTATCCTAACTGCTGTGCAGTGAGAGAGCTGAAAGACTCTAGTTAAAACAGCTTCAGTGGTGAGTAGTCTGTCCATGTTTACAGATCTGCAATCAAATTTTGGTACAGGGTCTGTTCCAAATGCTCTGGTTTGCCTTCCTGAGATGCCAAAATGCTATTTTAAGAAACTCAAGAGCTAAAATAAACAAAATAAATAAATTAAAATGTTTTGGCTGTAAGCTTCGTCAAGCTTTCAGAGTAATCACTTCCATAGGCATGGAGGATAAATTCAAATTTCTTTGCCTTTTAATAAGAAATTACTTAATTTGCACTTTTCAGACCAATACACAACCTGAAGCTTAGTTATGCTTTCAAAATTCACATTTCTCCAAATTTTGCAATGTAATTCTCCAACCAATGTGTACGAAAATACATGTATTAGGGGAAAGTGCGCATAAATATGCATTGTACTAAGAAAAAATATTGCTGAAATGAGCATATTAATCAAAATTGCAAACAAAAATAAGCACATAAGGAGACATTTTCACTAAAGTGGTGATTAACTTTCACGAGGAGCTTCCCCCCCCCCCAAAAAAATAGCAAATTGCTTTGGAAATGTAAAGACCTGAATTTAAGATGGGAAAATTGGACATGGTAGAAAAATCCAAAACTCACAGAATTCTTGAGACACTTCAAGAATCGCTCCTTAAGATTCTAGGCAAGATGTAAACTGAAATAAATCATCTTTTAAAATTCACACATCTCTGAATTTTGCAGTTGAATTCTTCAGCCAAGTAATTCATACAAAAATGCAATCACTAGGGTGAACTGTACATAAAATGCATATATTAGTGAACATGACATAAACAAATGCATTATATCAGGAGAAATTCCTTGCAAAAGCTTGCATATTAGTCAAAACTGCATACAGTAATAGGTTTATTAGAAGAAATTCACAATAACCAATGAAGAATTTTCATGGTTGGTTGTTTAAAAAAGAAATCACATATTGTGGGATGTGCAAAACTGAATTAAATATTGAAAAATGAAAAACTCAGAAAACCAAAACTGACAGATTTGCCCATTCCTAGTGTGGACATCATCCAGAATGCAGTATTAACTCCACCTACCTGGGAGTAAGCCTCAATGAATTCAACAGGACTTATTTCTGAGTAGACCTGGTTAAGAGTGTGCTATTGGACTCTCTTTTTTGGCTTCTGGTGAATTTTATTTTGTGTTTTTTGGGAGGGAGGGTTGAGCTGCTCCTCTTTTAACTGCTTATGAAAGAGGGTGGTACTACACTATCTTGTCACGATCTTCTTACAAATACAGTGGTACCTCGGGTTAAGTACTTAATTCGTTCCGGAGGTCTGTTCTTAACCTGAAACTGTTCTTAACCTGAAGCACCACTCCGCCACGCTGCCGGAGCCCGCTTTCTGTTCTTATCCTGAAGCAAAGTTCTTAACCTGAAGCACTATTTATGGGTTAGCAGAGTGTGTAACCTAAAGCGTATGTAAGCCGAGGTACCACTGTAGAGCTAGCAGTGCAATCCTATATTCAGAAGTAAGCTTTATTGTTCAGAAATAAGCACTGCTGAATTCAGTAAGATTTACTCTCAGGAAGGTGGGTGTAAGATTGCAGCCTTGTTTATTTGATAAAGCTTAATGGGAGCACACACTTATCAAGACTTCTTTTTTTATATAAAAAACCCCCATTATAATTGTTATAAATAAATAGTTATTGTCCTACACATATACACCCAACCAGAAATATTTCCATTTTTTCAGGTTTAACATAATAATGCCAAACTGGGATAGTGAGAAGCTTGCATGCCCTAATTGTGTGAAAACTGGCTGACACAAGTACAACATGGCAATGCAAAGATGCTGCCCTAAGGAACTGCAAGATAGCAATTTAACTCCTGTCTTTGAAATGGCTTTCTATATATATATGGTTCTTTTTGTAAACATTCACATTTGGGATGAAAACCTCACTCCTTTCCCCCCTTCCCACTATTTGTCTTTGCCTGTTCAAGCTTGCGACCCCAAGGCACATTGTTAGCAAAGCTCACAAAACATTTAATTTCATCTGTTTGTGCCAGTCAGGAAGCACAAAGGTTAGAGAAAAGGCAGATCATTTCTTTTATGTGGTATCTTCCCATCAGCACTCTGTAGCATAAAACACAACATGCTAGCAGAATGGGATCTGACCTCCCTGTCTGTTACTGTAGCTCTTTCTTCCCATTAAAAGTTTGCCTGGAGATTAAATTCAGGACAATTCGGATACTTTGAAGACCAAAAATGCTTGCAGAGAAGTACACAGGACTGTGCGGAATCATTTGCGCGAGTTGCAAATTCAGGTGGTGAGGTGCCAACAGGACTGGAGCCGAAAGCGGACCATGGAGAAACAAGAGGAAGGAATTGGTGTACATGGGTAAACCCCAAGCTATGGAGGAATACAACATATTAAAAAGGAGGAAGAACCATCACCCTTAAAGCAAACAAATAAAAACAATAGTCTAGTGAGGACTGAGCTTGCCAATCTTCCAGAAACTATCAAATGTTAAATGTCACTGAAACCTGGGGGGGGGGGGAGAGAGAGAGGGAATAAATTGACCATCTTGGACCTTTTGCTAATTGTATCTTTGCTTATATAGGAGAGGGTATAGCTGTCTGGCTCAAAGCCTTGAGCGGGAGTACTAGGATACTAATACTCTTCTGCGTATGGTTGCCTGCTATAAAATAGAAATGAATTGTTGCACATTTCAAAATCAAAGGAATCAGTATCCAACAAAACATGATTTTTTAAAATAAAAAAAAATCAGAGATGGTATATTACATCTCCACCCCCATCATTCAGCCCGGACACTGAGATCCAGCGCCGAGGGCCTTCTGGTGGTTCCCTCATTGCCAGAAGTGAGGTTACAGGGAACCAGACAGAGGGCCTTCTCGGTAGCGGCGCCCAGCCCACCCTGTGGAACGTCCATCCATCAGATGTCAAGGAAATAAGCAGCTATCCTATTTTTAAAAGACATCTGAAGGCAGCCTTGTTTAGGGAACTTTTTAATATTTAATGCTGTATTGTTTTTAACACTTGATTGCGAGCCGTCCAGAGTGGCTGGGGAAACTCAGCCAGACCAGATGGGCGGGGTATAAATTGTTGTTGTTGTTGTTGTTGTTGTTGTTGTTGTTGTTGTTGCAAAAATGTATAGAACAGGTTCCAATAAGTGTTGGAAATGTAAAGAAAAGGAAGGCACTTATTTCCATATGTGGTGGAATTGCAAATTGATTAAAATTTTTGGGATATGATTTATAATGAAATTTAAAAAATGTTTAAATTTAAAAAATGTTTATTAAAAGACCAGAAGCTTTTAGGCATTTCAGGTCAAGAATTACCAAGAGAAAAGAAGAAATTATTTATGTATGCTACGACTGTGACTAGGGTGTTATTAGCCCAAAGATGGAAAAGTGAAGAAATACCAACCAAAGAAGAATGGCTACAAAAACTGATGGAATATGCTGAAATGGCGAAATGAACAGAAAGACTTAGAGATAAAGACAATGGAACCATTCATGGTGTATCTACAGAAACAATGTAAAGAATTGAACTCACTAGCAGGGTTTGAGTAAACACAATTAACAAAAAATTAGTATAAAAATTAGAAAAATGAGGATAGTAGCATAAGAGATAACAACACTTTTGAAGATATAATATAGCAAACAGGGGAAGTTATTATGTTAAAAACCAGAAGAGGAAGTTGAGGGAAGTCACGGGAGGGGGGGGCGAGTTGGGGAATTGTATTCTTTTTATTTTACAGTAATGCCTCCGCAAACATCCACCTCGTCTAGCGTCTTTTTCGCACTATGTATAACCACAGAAGAACTATGGGTGCTTGGTATGACTCAGTTTTTTATTGCCAATGCTAAGGTCTGGCACTGTTCCTTCTGTGCTAAGTACACACTCTACAAATGTCTCCAAGTCTCCTGCAACCTGTAGGGGGTCTGTAATAGGTATATGCAGAATGGATGGCATTCCCTGTCAACAGAAAGCCTGCAAACCACTAAATACCACTGCATGCCAACTATCAAATTCTGCAGAATATCCACTGTCAGGCATCAAGTATTGAAATCTAATATGACTGGATGACAAATACAGATATTGGATATATAGAGAATATCCAAGCACGTAGAAAACACTCGGAGAAAGTTCAACAGCAAAGGAGGATTTTGAGAATTTGTGGCAGCACATTTGTTTTGAAGCACATTTGTTTCAACATGAATTTCAGGTCTGTTGTTTTGCAGATCTTCCATCTGCAGGCAGCTAATGGTTTTAGGCACCTGTGAAAGACGTTACACATCCATGGTCCCCAGTTCCTCCTGAAGAGCAGCCAATTCCCTTTGAAAGAACACCAGTTTAATTACCGCAGTTTAGTATTCATGTCAGCCCAGAAAAGAAGGCAATTTCCTGCGTATGTGAATACCATATTGTTGGGGATAAGACAGCTGTAAAGAAGAGCCATGTTAATCGCATTAGATGATTTTATCGTGGTGGGTTTTTAAAAAAACAGTTCTAGGATTAGTGCACAGAACTTTTTCAGTTCTGTTTGGCATAATGTGCATACATAAGGCATGCACACTTATGCATAAAACTGCCTCACAGCACATCTGCAACATCCATCTCTTTCCCTACTGTCAAGTTCCTCTCAATAGCCACCTTTCATGAAGCCCTTGGAGTAACATCCTAGTCTCTGCACTTAAGTGTAACTAAGCCTAATTACATGAAACTAAACAAAGCACATATTCTTCTGTTATCCTGTATCTCTTCCCCTTAACACTTTTTATATCTCTCTCTCTGGCACAGATCTGTCTTTTTGTACTCTGCAAAATGTTATATGACTGGATGGTAATAAATAATGATTATTTATACTTCTGTAGCCCTAAACATATTGGGTCCTAAATACCCGAAGGAATGCCTTTCCCAGTAACTGTGAACCTCGTATTTGAGAACTACAGGGGAGACCCCTCTCATGACCCCATCTATGGATGTTGCCAATTGTGTGGCAACACAGGATATGGTCTTCTTTGCTATGGCACCCCACTTGTGGAACTTCCTGCCACTGCAGGTGCATAAAGTGACTTTGGTATTCTCTTTTTGACATTAGTTGCCCACCTTTGAGGGCCAATGAACACCACTAGAATTATGGTGAAATATTGTGGGTGCCAGCCACAAAATGGCTGCTGTTATGTGTCTGGGGTACCCCAAAATGGTGATTATAGGAGCAACATCTAAATGAGTAGAAAAATAAATAGGAACATAAAATGGTGTTGGCATGTACCCCCATGGAAAAAAGAAACCTACATCAACAACTGCCATGTTTAATCACAGATAGAAGTTCTTTTTACCTCTCTGTTCAGAAAGGAAAGGGGCATCCAATGAATTGTGGGCATGTTTAATGAGTTGTACAGGAGAGGGCAAGCAGGTGCAGACAGAAGCAGAGCAGGAAGAGCAAATGTCTCATGGACTGTGGGTTTCTGAGGGGATATTTGCTGAGACAATTTGTGGGTGCCATAGGAAGTCATGGTTGGTGATCCTCATTCTAAATAAATTTTGCAAGTGCCCCCAAACTGCATAAAAATGGAAGTCTTCTTCACTGAGGATCAAGCCTTTCAAGAAACTGAAGGGCAGATTTTGTAACAGTAAGAATGACTAGTGTGGCTTCTGTTGTATTTTGATTATGAACTGTAAGTTTGATTTTAATGCAAATTGTAGGTTTCATTATGTAGCAAAATCTTTGAATTTTTGAATAAGGGACTGTCATCGTCATCATTGACTTTGATGGATGGCTCTGTTAATGTTTGAATAAGGCAGAGTGTGAAGGGCTAAGATCACATTCCAAAGCTCAGTAGGGTTCCAATATGAATACAAATCTCCCAGTGAGCAAGGGCTGCCCCATTTACTTCAAGGCTATAAAAACGTTGAGTGCAGTGCACAGCCCATCTGAGCATGAAGAACATTCCTTGACAGTTAGGTGAATAGGATAGCTCCTGTTTATATGGCACTGTCCATGCACATCAGAGCTGCAAGCCTTCGCCAGATATACAGAAAAATTTATCCATTTATTCTAGATCGTGTAACCCTGAAGACTTTTCACTTCCTGGTTCTCTATTTATATTCACAAACTACAATTAGAGCCACTATCTCCATGCAGGAAAAGGGGCTGGGAGTTGTAATTTTATCTACTCTGGGCATGTTCAACCTCTCAACTTAGTCAGTACTCACCACTGGCTTCTATGGAGTCTTTATATTCAACACACACAAAATGTATATTCTTGTCTTCAAGTTCACTTCATAGACTTGTTCCCATCCTACCTTTTGGATCTCACTTCTTTCTGAATCCCTGCCTGAGGCACTTGCTCTTGTCATTCATTTGCCTCAAGGTCTATGTGTTGCCTCTTTGCCTTGCTTCTTATGTCTGTGGTGTCTGACTGAAGTTTCCGTACTTCTCTGCCTTCTCCTTCCATATTACTCCTCAAGCTCACTTCTTCAAATTGTTTATTATTACTTTTGGGGGGGGGTGTCCCTCTTGCCTTTAATTTCTAATATTGCTCAGCTCCGTAAGAAAGTTCATGGCATCTAACCAGGGCTGGATTTAGTTTTGATGAGGCCCTAAGCTACTGAAGGCAATGGGGCCCTTTATATGTCTAGCTGTCCTTTGTCAACAACAAATTATTATTTTTTTGTTGAATATATGCTGTATGGCAATTTATGGACCTAATAGGTCCATACACAAAACACTGTTGCTGTATGTAGGTTTTATTTTATTTGTTTTTATCTTATATTTTGGAAATGTACATCCAGTTATTTTTCCTTTAAATTTTTTTGGGGTCCCCAAGAGAGTGGGGCCCTAAGCTATAGCTTGTTTAGCTTATATGCAAATCTGGCACTGCATCTAACAATAAGGCCTTCACAAGGATGTAGCCTGTTTGTGCTCTGCACTGCTGTTGCCTAAGCATGCAGGGAGCAGGGTTGGTCTGATACATTTATCTACTGGAAGTAAAGGGCTAGATGGTGCCCCCTCCGCTTTCCTCACACTGGCAGAAAAAACAACACTGGCAGATAAAACTTGTTTTAACACTTATTATGGGACAGTGTCCTCCATCACACCTGAGGCAGTAAGTCACTTTTGGAGGCCCAGGAACAGTCACATGGCAACCAAAGTGAATGACGGGCAATGTTGCTTTTGTTTCCAGAATCTGCCACCTGCCTCACTCTGCCTAATGGTAGTACCAGCCCTCATAGAGAGCAATTTTGCTGGAATGGCCATTTCTGTTAGATGGGTCAGGCTCACTAAATGCATTAGAAATTCTCTCTCTCTCTCTCTCTCTCTCTCTCTCTCTCTCTCTCGTTGGTAACTGCTAGGTGCCTTGTTATGCAATGCTCTCCCTAGAGAGATTTGGGTGTAGCTGTGCTGGTACCATATAAAGTACCAGCACATGCCTTTTCCCCATGGCTTTTAATTATCAACCATAAAAGTCCCACCAAACTTCTTGCTGCATTTTATGCTATTTTTAATTGCTTATACTATGTGAACAGGTGTGTTTTATACTGGTTTTAGTTGCTTTTTGACTTCACTTTTCACTTTTTGTGAATTGTATTTTCATGTAAACCACTCAGATAATTTGGAACTTGGAAGGGAGAGAGGGACCAATTAGTCCTCACTCCTACTTATCTTTTGGAATGAATCAGAGAAACTAGACAAAGAGTCGATGGGGAAGATTCACAACACAATTTCCTACATTTAGTCAGAAGAAAGTCCTGCTCTGTTTCGTAGAACTTACTCCGTAGAAAGCAGTAGCAGTCAGAGAGATGGCAGACCTCCATAATCATGGTTGTTATGGCTTTCCAGGAGATGGAGGGCCAAGGCTGGCATGATGCAAATGTTTCATTAGTGGGTTTGCACCATCTTACCTCACAGCTCCCTTTACCCCTCCCAATTAGTTACACCGATGGAAAGTCAGGCTGCAGCCTTTTAAAACTTAAGTCAGCCTGACCTGTTTTTCCCAAGATGAAGTTATTTGTGTCCTCTATTTTTTTATCCTTCTTCCTGTTTCTATGGAGGGAACCTGTTTCAGTCTGTTAACTTTTTCTCTCTGCTTTTATTCAACACAATCTAGTACATATTTACCATTCACAAAAGTTGTTACAGCAACGTTTGTTCCCAGACACAATAGATGCTAGCCATAAAAGCAGTTGAGGATTCTGATTTGTTAAAAAGGAAAGAGGCTCCCACAAGACAGCGCAGAAAATTAGAACAGTCCCTAAAATTGATGAACAATGGCTGATAAAATCTATCTCACAAAAAGAATGACAATGCAGTCTTAACAATGAAGCCGAACATAGAATGCCAAGTACAGTTAAAGAGTCGCTGGTGAAAAAAGGAAAGGAAAGGAAGCACATTAAAACAAAGTCACAAGAAAGTGAGAAAAAGGGATGATTCTTCAAAATATTAACTTATTAAATAATTTTAAAATATCCACCAATTGCAGTTCAGCAGTCCAAACATCATAAACTCCATGGTTCCATCATGGGAGCCCAGTAGGGATGGACCAATATGTCAATTTCCATTTCTCCCTGTTTATAACTGTTCCAATGTTAACTTCAGTTCTTTACTTTTTTGTATGCAATTTTGCCTAATATACACTGAAGAACTGCACAGCAAAATTCAGACATGTGGATTTTGAAGTATGGCTCTGTTTTCTGTTTCAGAAACTATGAATTTGATGTGTTTGCCCTTATTTGAGTCATGAATGAAGTTTTACCCCCATTCCTAAAGACTGCTCATCTGTCCATTTCATGAGCTCTTTTTAGATGATGTATTGTACGCATGTATCTGCAAGTTCCTAGTTCTCAAAATCCTAGCTTTTGGGCCTCACATGCTAGATAATGATCATGCAATAAACTTTGTGTCAGCTATTGCAAGAGGGTCAGATTCCTTGGCAATTGTCATTGTCCAGTGGCCTCTTTTTTTAAGCAACCCATAGTGTCTTAAACAAACAAACAAATGTACTAGGACTGGTTTATTCAAGTCTTCCTCATTTGCATATCAGATTGTACAATGAGATCCCCTGAATTAGTTCTTGCATCTTTCATTTAGGATTAAGGAAGACAATTACACATCATCACACACACTCTTCAGAATGATTTTCCTGATACCCCCCAACAGATTTGTAAACTCCGGGCTGCAACCATAATTGTCAAACAGTGTCCTGCTCAGATTTTTCAGTTAAGTTTGTCTGTCTGTTAAATCAGACATGGCCATCTTCTTGTTTTGCATTGTGCTTTCACATCCTCAAGCAATTCGCCTCAGTCCTGCTTGGCTGTTTTATTACGCATAAATTGATTTTATGTCATCTGTCATTGAACAAAGTGCACCCATGTGGTAGGATTTTAAGGACTAGAAACTGTCAATCTAGAGAAATAGATCTATCATACAAGTTGATGATAGACGAGCACATGTTTTAAATCTCTAACTACAGCTAAGTGTATCTAGAATCAGACAGTACATTTCTGTTGTCAGGTTTCATAAGATTTTTTTCCCTTCTGGTAGCAGCAGTTGTGACATAGAAACACTAAATATGATTACATTGGATAGCTTTTTAAAAAACAAATAGTAAGCTTAAAAAACCCAGTATTATAAAGGGAAACAGTGTTATAAAATGGGTTCATTTGTGGGTTCATTTGTAAAACCTCTTGTGGCGTTCGTACAGAGCCCCTGGTCGTCTCATGGACTATTGACCTGTACACCACTAATCTGCTGCCACCAACCAGGTCCTCCCCGGTAAATCACTTAGTCTCAGTCAGGTTCTTAAGTTAACAATGAAAATTGTAGTTTATTGCAAACACAAAGAAACTTTAAATGCATTCAAAACGCTGTTACCCTTTACCCCCTTAGTCTTATTTTATTCTGTCTCTAACTCTTCAGCCTCCCCTCATACAAGACCCAACTGCACTAACTGTCTCTCTATTTCCATCTGTCTGCCAACTGCTTTCCCAACTGCCTTTTTCCAACCAAACAAACAACAACTAACAAACCAGCTAAACCTTGGGCTAAGCCCTTTTATAAACAGGTAGGCTCTGCCTCTGGCTTTTCTATTGGTCTACCTATTAACTCTTTCTCGCCCCCTGTACAGACATTTTCAAAAGAATGGGCAAATACCACACCTCTGTTGTTATGTACATACGCAGCTGAATCCACAGAATTGTGGGTGTAACAGTGCCAGTGAAAGTTGAGTTATCCACCTCTTCCCTTTTGAAAGGCTCTTCTGAAGTTTGGAGGACCCTGCTGAATGGGTTGGGTTGGGTTGGGTGGGAACAGAAAGAAGCCCCATCCCTGAAAATAGGAAGGAGGTGGTGGCATTGGTGAAGAGAGCTCCTACTCACATAGGTTGCCTCAACACAATTTTCTAGGGTCTCCCCCTTTTTTTAGGGGGGAGCCAGGGTTGCTAGTGCTCAGCCCCATTCCTGGTGCTTTTCTCTGGATTCAACCCATGGCTAAAGACTCTCCCTTCCATAATCATGAGTATTTTGGTACCCAATCAAGCTTCTGTGATTTTATATCATCTTCCCAAGCCAGAGTTAATTTTTCATCCCTTCAGTTTTGGTTCTGGGGTTCTTATTTTCTACTTTCTGTCAAGTGGAGAAAATTGTATTTCTCAAGATATTTATCTAATCTCTCTTGGATTGGATCAGGCATAGGCAAACTCGGCCCTCCAGACGTTTTGGTACTACAACTTCCATCATCCCTAGCTAACAGGATCAATAATCAGAGATGATGGGAGTTGTAGTCCCAAAACATCTGGAGTGCCGAGTTTGCCTATGCCTAGATTGGATCCTTGGGCTCCATGATAGAAGAAAAGCAGGGTATAAATGTAAAATAATAAATTAATAAAGTGTAACAATATTGTATTCACATTTCCAGTAGTATTATTTTTAGTCCCATATATAGATCCCATTCCACTTATTTCTGCTATCTTTGAATAGTCTCCTCATACTAATAGCTCTTGCTCTATATGTCTATTTAGTGTCATCTGCAGACTTAATTAATGTGTTGTTTACTTCCTTTCCTAGATCATTAATAATCCTGCTAAATAAAAGCAAGCCAAAATAACAATCCCCTTGGTGCATGCCAATGGACGCCTTGTCTCAGCCCTGATGCATCGTCCATTATCTCCTGTCTTCATTTAAGCACCTTTAGCCAGTTTTCAGTCAATGTGACAGCTTTTGCACTGGGACCAAGTGTTGATTGATTTCAATTCAAAGCAAACAAAAACATGAAGATTAAAGGAATGCACCTCTCTGAATTTGACTTCCTTCCTATCAAATTTCTAAAGCAAACAATACAGTCACAAACATTTAGGAACTGGGGGTTAATAAAGCAACAACAACAACAACACCAATCCCTCAGTATTATTAACATGAATATTCCTCTATTACACACATATTTACAGACATTAATTTGTTTCTCCAGAGTATTGTGATGTATCTGGAGACTCCTTAAAAGTCCCCATTTTTCAAACAAAACAAAACAAAACAAAACAAGCTAATCCAGCTAGTGTGAGAACCAAATACATCTCTCAGCTTCCTTCAGAATAGTAGATTTCAAGAGTGTATTGCTGTAGAAAGCTACTGCTACCCAGAGTAGACAATACTAGAAAAGCAGCGTGATCTGATGTACAATAGCTCCCTTTGCTGGAATTATTTCTGCACATCTCCCTAAGCACACACACACTCCAAATCAAAATGATGTGGAAATGAGAAACATAATGTCTAAAGTTCCCAAGAAATGCTGGGCAAGAGAGGTCTCTTTCTCACCAACACCAATAGTTAAAGCAGTGAAAAGCATCCCATTCTGAGTGTTGTAAAACTCACATATCATAGTCACCCAATATTTTGTGTGTGTGTGTGTGTGTGTGTGTGTGTGTGTGTGTGTGTGTGATGAATAGGAAACATCTATTGTTAAGGCATGAGCTTACAACAGAAAAGCATTCCAGAACACTATTCCCATAGGCAAGGTTGATACACACTATTGACTGTCATGAAAGACGCAGATAGCTAACTTGTATTATCCATTCCGAAGTGAGCTTTTAAGTTTTGGGATTAATTTATAGGTGTGCCCGTTTATTGTTTACTTTTTAAGGGGTGGCATAGGGAGCTGCCATAATGAACAAAGTTGCTAATGGTGAAAAATGTTTCCTTGTTTCTCATAATTTTACCTCAGACCACATGCCTCTCAATATCAAATCAGACATATTTCATTCTCACCTATCTTTCCCCTCGCTCCAGTAGCAGTGCTATGCTTTGGGCAAACTGTGTTCAAATTAATATGCAATTAGTCAAAATGCACAGCAGTTCAGGCAACAGCACTTGGAATTCAGGGCATTTCTTAGGATTAATAATTGGGGAGGAAGAACTGTTGGCCATTTGTAATCCCTACAGAATGATCAGCATCAAATGCTTTGCTGCTGACAATGGGGGGTGGGGAGGAAACACGAGGTTACCACTATGGATCGTTTTTCCAGTAGTCATTTTTAATTATACAAATACAGCAATGCTATAGGATTAATATCTGACATCAATCAGCTTGATTAAAAAACAACATATGATAAGAGGGACAAAAGAATTAAGGCATGAGGAAGAAGTTATTATTGTAATTTTTATAGTGGCTTCTCCTGTATATCTAGGCTTCTGCTCCTCTTTGTTATCCACAAATACTTTTATGGAACATATGCATATACAACTGTGCACAAGCTCGTGCATAGCTCAGTTAGGGATCAAGCAAATAGCCACCCATGTTCCTAAGATTCTAGGTCAATTACCTCACACTTGTATCCACCCTCAAAAAAGGCTGTTATTTTCCTGGCTCCTGGTAAATAATGTCACATCACCAACGATTACTTGCTTTGTTCCTTAAGTCGTCTTTCTTTCTACGGTGTACAGCCAAGAAGGAGAAGGAGGAAGATGTGGCAGATTTACAATTAAACCTAACAATGCTAGATAATATTCTTCTTCTTCTTTGGCGATCACCCATAGCCGATGTCAGGGAACTGACATCGGAGCGAGAGGTGGAGGCAAGGCTCCCGAGCGATGCAGGAGAGGGGACCAGCAGAGGGGAAGGAAATCAGTGCAACACCAGTAGAGAAGGGAGGGAGATGGAGGAGTTGGAGAGGGGTCTCCGAGACTCTTCGCCCGAAACTAGTGGGGAAAGCACAGGCACGCCTCTGCCCACTCCTTCCCTGCGCAGAAGATTTCCGCGCAGGGAGAGTAGGCGTAGACTTGGCGTCAAACAACTTCTTTGCTGGAAGAGGTTCAAGAAACGCCCACTGACGGATTCTGCAAGCGACTGAACGGCCACGGGGCGAAGGGCTGTCAGCCGAGGCAAGGTTAACCAGGCGATCTAACCAGCAGTAACGGCAACTTACGCACAAGTAACCCCTTATAACCATTACAGCCGAGTAAGATTGCCTTCCATAAACATGGTTTTAACAGCGAGTCTGTAAGTAACAGTGGAGGCCAATTCTAGATCCACACGTCCTTAGGTTTCTGGGCAGGAGTTGATCATGGTGAGGGTTTGCCAAGTGTGCCTTCCTCTTAGTGCATTTCTCCCTTTTGTCCTGAGTTCGAGCATCTTCAAAACCCATGACCCTTTTGGTAAAGGCTGTTCTCCAATTGGAGCACTCGCAGGCCAGTGTTTACCAGTTGTCCGTCATTATACTACTTTTTAAAGATTTGCCTTGAGAGAGTCTTTGAATCTCTTTTGTTGACCACTAGCATTACACCTTCCATTTTAAGTTCAGAATAGAGTACAGTGGTACCTTGGGTTACATATGTTTCAGGTTATATATGCTTCAGGTTACAGACTCTGCTAACCCAGAAATAGTACCTCGGGTTAAGAACTTTGCTTCAGGATGAGAACAGAAATCATGCGGCGGCTCAGCAGCAGCAGCGGAAGGCCCCATTAGCTAAAGTGGTGCTTCAGGTTAAGAACAGTTTCAGGTTAATAACGGACCTCTGGAACGAATTAAGTACGTAACCAGAGGTGCCACTGTAGTTGCTTTGGAAGACGATAATCAGGCATCCACACAATATGACCAGTCCAACAAAGTTGATGTTGAAGAATCATTACTTCAACACTAGTGATCTTTGCTTCTTCCAGTACACTGGCATTAGTTTGCCTGTCCTCCCAAGTGGTGTCTAATTTTTTTCGGAGGCACCAGCTAGGTAGTATATGAAGGCATTAAGAACCACAGAGTTATAAATTTCTAGAGTAGGCTCACTGATGTCATATCCGCCCTTCTCCTGAGAGGGAGGAAGTAAGGCTTGTTTTCTGTTCCTCTTCTCTCTCCCCCGTGTTGTATGTATGGAGGCATACATGCCTTAACATAGATGCTAGCATCAGACATGTGTCTGAGGCTGCTTTTGCTGAATTTTCAACTAAGGATATTTTACCTGCATTTCTTATTGTTGCTAAGGACAATACATGACTGTAAGTAAGTTATATTTTGAGTATAACAATCATATTCAGTAGAGATTTATGGTGTGAATGGAGGAATGAGTGTAGGCCTGTTTTTAGGCTGAAGAACACACCTCTAAAATGGAGTCTCGTTAAGACTTGTGGGACTGATAAGGTTGGCAAGTGGTGAGGAAGAAGTGCTGAGCTCAAGAGAGGTGGCATACAAACAGGCTGATAACAAAGGATGGGTGTTGAGCAAGATTGACTAGTGAGGATGTGATGAACTACGTGATGAACAACTTTGACAAGGAACAGATGGCGGTGAATCACCAGAGCTGGAATATCTGATTGAAAGTATATAAAGGGAATTTCCAGTGAAAAGGTATGGCAGGTTCCCAGCGCCACAACACCTGCCACTTGTCCTCTTGTCAATAGCCTGATCAGCTATTGGTGTAGAGTTGGTGAGTATGATTGAGAATGTGCATGTGTGTGTAAGGGACTGAAACTTTAATGTATACAATATAATGTTTTGCTGAGTTGCAGCTACCTGGGTCTCCTTGTGTTTCTTTCTCCCAAAGAACCAGCTAAAAATGGATTCAAAAAGAACCATTAATTTGTAATTTGTAATTCTTACTTCAGTATGTGGTCTGTTTCTCTGCAGGAGGGGTAAAGGGGGGCAGTTGCCTCAAGTAGCTGGAACCTATTAAAAGGTTTAAAATCCTATTCCTATACTTCAATAAATCTGCCTAACAATGAAATTTAAACTCCTACAGGGGCTCTTTATGTGCAAGTCCTGCTTTGTTAAAAACTAGTACCAGCCATTTTTCTTCACTTTGCTAGCCCACATACATGGGTCTGTAGAGGTTTAACTATAATCAGTGTATCCTCTTACTGATCAGAGGAGACATCCTCATGTACCTTCAAGACAAAATCACAATATTCCAGATTCTGTGCTAAAGGCCATGATGTGTAGATTTCTGCTTTAGGATTGTGATGAATCAGAATCCCAATAAAAACTGCACAGCATTTTCTCCAGAGTGAAAGGGAAGTTTTATTTTCCTCTTACCCACTAAGGTGGTAATAAGCTGCCAGTGGAGGAAATCAGTGAGCAGAGGTATTCTACTGGGACAAATTAAGAAAACCTGGAGAAGTAGAGGTGAGGATAATACATTTCCTGACTCTTGCTGGTGGTTTGCCAGTGTTGGATTTGACACAAAATGGAGGGCCCTGAGCACAGGGAACATGGAAGCAGGGAAGAAAAGAACCAGCCAGAACAGGAAATTTTGTGATTCACTCTTGTGTTTTGAAGCTAATCCTTTAATGACCTGGCCATAAATAACCAAAAAATAGCTCACTCACATTTGCCTCATCTAAGCCAACCAGGGAGAATGTTTTCTGACTCTACTTGATGGCCAGCTGACCAAATGCTCAGAGGGCACTATAGCTTCACTTTGATTCACCCTCTCCTCAGGCTGTTCAGATCTCAATTAGCTTTTAAGTTGCATTATAGATCTGCTAACAGTTGTGCAGTTAAATCATTAATTACTTTCCTAAGTCAGCTGGGAACTCAATTTCACTTTGGTTTGCAGTTTGTGCTTCATACTAGATTACTTAGCTAATCCATATAAACATCTTCAGACACTATAATTTAAGAGAGTTAATGATGAGGAAGCTTAGATAAGTTTATCACAAAATAATTCTTAGTTAGGGATTTGAAGTACAAAGCTCCTCAAAAGCAAAGGCCTATAGTAGATAAACAAATCTCTTGCCATACATACGTGCAAGCATTATTGAATTGACAGTCAATTTTTTTTTTTAAAAAAAAAAATCCTTCCAGTAGTACATTAGAGACCAACTAAGTTTGTTACTGGTATGAGCTTTTGTGTGCATGCACACTTCTTCAGATACACTGAAACAGAAATCACCAGACCCCTATATATTGTGAGAGGGTGGGGAGGAGTATTGCTCAGAAGGATGGTGGGAATGGGTGCCAATCTGTTTCAGTGTATCTGAAGAAGTGTGCATGCACACAAAAGCTCATATCAGTTGTTGTACTGGTTAGAGTGTTAGGCTGGGGAGGCCCAGGTTTGAATCTCTGCTCATCCAGAAAGCTAACTGGGTGACCTTGGACTCTCAGAATAGCCTACCTGACAGGGTGATGCTAGGATAAAAGGTGGGTACTGCTGTTGTGAGAGAACCAAGCTGCCTGCATTTTGGGTCTCCACGCTATCACAAGTCTCCATTATGTCTAGAAATGTTAGCAAGCAAAGGCTAATAGCTTAGGACACGATTCATTTTGCTAGTCCCATCAATGCCTTCTATTGAGTGGGAAAGAGTGCCCTAGCACTAAACACACTGTCGTGGGAACTCTTGAAAGAATGAAAGCCAAATCTCCTCTGCTTCCCAATTCAATCAACACAACATCGTGCAACTTAGCAATTGGAAGTTCCATCAAACCCAGCCATCGTGGCCAATGGTCAGGGATGGTGAGAGTTGGAGTGCTACAACATGTGATGAGCACCATGTTGGCTACTCTTGTATCAAAGCATCACCATGCACTTGGCTCACTGCCACCTCATCTTTCTTTCTTTGTATCCATCACTCTCACCCTCCCTCCTGGGAGAAACCGCCATAATTTAATTTGCAACTTGACTTTTATTTTATCAATAAAACATTATTTCCCCCCTTTTTGCTCCCCCTCCTTTTTAAGAAAAAGCTTTGACCATTTCTCAGTTCTCCTCAGTACCCTGCAACAGCACACCACTAATTAGTCTTACTGTGTCTTTTAGTAAATGTGCTGGTTTCTGGGCCAGCTGTTATTAAGCTGACAGTAGCCTATCATCCAGCATCACAAATAGGTCTTCTAGCACCACCCAGTCATTTGTGTTCTGTAAGGGCTTATTCCCTGTGAAATAAAAAGCAGGTTTCATAGGTACATAGAGACACATGTCCCCAGCAATCTCAGTAAGAGTATCATGAGCTTCTTTGAGGAAGAATGAGAAAACGAAAATGACAACAATAATAGCAGGAGATTTTAAGAGTGCACATATGTTAATGCTAAATTTGCTATCAAAGTAATGGCACTAGACAAGCTTGAAGCTTCCAGCTAAAATTACTTTATAGGTCAGGTTATTAGTAGTTGTGCAGCACCTCGCATCATAACAACTACCAGTTTCTTTCTTTTTTCTTTTCTTTCATATTTTCAATCATAAGAAGCCATTGGAAATTAACGAGAAACGCTATTTAAGATTCCTACAAAGCAAATGAAATATGTGAGTAGGATAGCCATTATATTGTCTTTAAATCTAAACTGATGACATTACAATGACAGAAGTGGTAGAAAATGTAGAGCAGCAACAAATCTTTGGAACTTAAATCAATACTGTAGCCATGCTTAAATGCATCTCTTAAAGATTACACACAGGAAATTTCTACCTCACTGCGAGTTGGACATGAGTTTAGTCCTGGGCATGTCTACTTGGAAATAAATCCCATTGAGTTCACTGGGCTTGTTCCTAGGTAGGTATGCAGAGGATCCTTGCCTTATTGATTGTCTGAAACACTATACCTACATTTATCTCAATAATCCTTTAAATAACCCTGTAAGGTAGGACACTTATCACCCTTACATTGCACATGAGAGATTGAGGCTGACAAAGGTTGTCGTCAAAGGCAACCTAGTGAGTTCACAGCAGAGAAAACATTCAATGCTGAACTTCCTGATTTGTAGCTCAGTCTCTTACCTGCTTTATGTGGATTGACTAAAGGAGAAGATATGATCAATATGCAAGCCTTATAATGTCATTTTAATAGCTATGTGTATTTTGCTTGAGTGCCTATAGTTTTTCCTTGCTGCAGTCAGCCACCTAATCTGTGGCCTCTTCTGGTTCTAGCTATGTTTCCTAGGCTGCAATCATATTAGTCATTCCCATGGGTGGATGAATCTGTCAATCTCAGATTCTCTCAGTTTCTCATTTTTTCACTCTTAACCTGATGTAGAAATGTGGGGGATTGATTATTTTTAAAGACGCAAAACAAGTCCCCGCGAAATATTTTAGTGTGAATTTCACCTCCTAAAGACCTAAGCACAGCTGTTTTGCAACAGCAGATCGGTTTTCCCTTAATGAATTTTCTATGTTATCTACACTAATTTAGGAATTTAAGCACACTTTAATATATGCATTTTTGTACACATTACTTTGCTGGAGAACTACATTGCAGAATTCGCACAGGTGCGAATTTCAAAGGATGGCTGTGTTTTGGTTTGTGTCTGGTTTCAAGAAGTGTAAATTAGGTAGGTTTGCCTAAATATGCAAACTGAATTGAATTCCCCCATCCTCATTTGCTCCTCATTGGGTGACTTTGCCAGTGGGGAATCTTTCTGAGTGCCCATTTTTAACCTTTTCCTCAGGCATTGCTATAATTTTAAGTCCTTTATACTCACCTGGTATTGTAAAGCTTTTCTTATCCCCCCCCCCCCAATTAAACAGGGTATAATAAAAGAAATTGCCATTCCACTGATCATCTGTTTGGAAGAGAAGTAGGAGTGAGTAGGAGTGGGTGGGGGTGGGGTTAATGAATGCAATCCCTTCCCATTTCACCACTTGACCAGGGGATTAGTAGGATTTCGGTTTGGTTTAGCTGTCACATATGAAGCAGCTATACAGCTAGGGCAGCAGTGGGGAATGCTTTTCACTTGGAGGGCCAGTGGTGAGCAAGGCCATAGGCAAAATGTGGGTGGAGCCAGAGGCAAAGATGGGCAGAACAACAGATGTGATAGTTACCTTTGAACAATAGGCTAAATTCCAGGATATAAAATAAAACCCAGTCATGCAAACAGGAACAGGTTTGGTGGGGTTTGTGGTCCTGGGAGAGGGATATGGCCCAGATGTCTATGACCTGGGGAGAATCCTGAGGGCTGGACAGAAATAAATGGAGGGCTGCATTTGCCCTGCCCAGGCCTGATGTGCCCCACTCCTGACCTAGGAACCAGGATGCATACTGTTTCTAGTTAGATTAGGTTCAGCAAATCAAAGATGCACCACTGTTTATGCAATCTGATCTTCCGCTGTGCCACAAAACTTAACTTGCAGTGTATTTACTAATCTGCAATACAGAACATTGACTAATATTTGACATCTAAACCCATATTTAAAACATTAAAAGTACTAGATAAGTATTTGTGTGATATTGAGTGTACATTGGTGAATCAAAAAGCAAGAAAAACAAATTTAAAACATAGAACTGAAATGATTGTGAACATGAGTTCTCCATAATTCATGGATGATTTGCTTCAAAGTATATTTTCTCTTAATGAGCCTCCTCTAAATGCAGTGATTGTAATTTTTCTAAGCATTTTCCTTTGAGAAAGCCATAAAATGTAAGTGATAACATTAAAAAAAAAAAACCTATTTCGGTGATAGTGCATAGTGCATCTGGTTGTAAGTTAATGGTTTACATATTAATTTGCTCATCTCTCTGATGGGCAGAAAATTGCTTTAATATAAATGCAGTTAAATTTGTCATTTTACATCTACACAGCTTATGCTGTGAAATTTATTATGGGCCCTGACAAATTGTTCCAGAGCAATTTAGCAGACTTTTGCGAATGTGGGACAAATTTTATATGGCAAGTATGGAGGATGGTATAAATATTCTACCTTCCAGTATAAATCATGTATGGTTTTATCTTGATTGTCTAAACGGTTTTTTAAAAGACATCTGAGATAATGATGGAAGGGTATGACTTGATCTGTGAGACAACCAAAAAAGCATTTATTCACAGAGAATTCACTTCCACAAGGTGTGACAGGGTGTGACAATGGTCACCAACTTAGACAGCTTTGAAAGGGGATTAGACCAACTCTTAAGACTGTTGGTGGCGACTGGGTGGTGGTACCCAGAGTACTAGTTGCTGGGTAGCGACAGTAGAAGATGGTTACTATGTCATCCTGCCTGTAAACTTCTCAGGCGCATCTGGTTGGCCATTATGGGAATCGGAATGCTGAACTAGACAGGCCTTTGATCTGATTCAGCAGAGCTCCTCTTATAGCCTTATGCTTGAAGGAGGAAATTTACCCACAGCTTGAAAAGGGGGGGGGAACCCTTAGAATACTTTATTTTTGATATAAGTAAATGTAACCACAGCACATGCTAAACACAAACAAGCTCAGTGCGTATGGAGCACACCTTGTCCTCACTGCAATTTGCCCTTTCCCTGCTTACAATCATTTTTTTTTTAAATGGTTTTTATTAGTTTTTCATTTAGTTCCAACAAACAAAGAACAATAATATTCAACAGTCATTTACCCACATTCTTTCCCAACACTCTGCCGAGCATTGACTTCCCTCCCTCCCTTCAACAGGTTTTCTTCCTTCTGTCCCCTTTCCACAGTTTCTTATTATATCCAGTCCAGTCTACATTGTATCCCTGCTTACAATCATATGGGGTGAGAGAAAGCTTCAAGAGGGTCTCATGTAACCTTAAAAAGGTAAAGGTAAAGGACCCCTGACAGTTAAGTCCAGTCGCAGATGATTCTGCAGTTGCAGCACTCATCTCACTTTACAGGCCAAGGGAGCCGGTGTTTGTCCGCAGACAGTTTTTCCGGGCCATGTGGCCAGCATGACTAAGCCGCTTCTGGTGCAATGGAACACCAAACCAGAGAAGCATGGAAATGCTATTTATCTGCTTGTACTTTTTGGCATGCATTCGAACTGCTAGGTTAGCAGGAGCTGGGACCGAACAATGGGAGCTCACCCCGTCATGGGGATTCAAACCACCGACTTTCTAATCAGCAAGCCCAAGAGGCTCAGTGGTTTAGACCACCTGCATCCCATTTCATGTAACTTTAATGGGACCCTATTTAAGCTTAGCTCAGTTTGACTGAGGGACTTCATTCAAGTTGATGACCTATGCCCTGTAGGCTAGCTCAGTGACTACACCACTCCCTGGAGACTTGAAAAGCAACCTTTGGGTGGAGGCTATTGCAGTGTTCTGCCTCAGCTGGGATTGGTGTCGAGGAGTTGTTGTTTTCTTAAAACACCTTAGAGCAACACTTTCAGTTTTCATGACTTGCTTAGCTGTCTCTCACAGAATATGCAAATCTTGATAGGAAAATGGAAACTTGCAAGAATTTGACACCTCAGGTATGATGCATTACTTAACTAAATGACTAAATGCTTTTATCTTGAAAGGCACTTGCATGGCATGAGTTCTGAGACAACTAATGATTTCCTCTCTGTCTGTCTAGCACCAGGTGCATTTAGACCCAATGTAGTCTCTTTTCATGACAGCAACATCCTTCTTGAGTGTCTCCTTATCCATCTTCTGTAATCTTCGCCTTCTTAATCATTCGCTCAGTGGTTTCTATGTAGAGGTGTTTAAATCACAAGAGATGTTGAGGGTCCTGCATATCCTCCCAGTTTGTCCAATCTAGTCTTTCTGAATTCATTCTCTGTGATATAGTTGTCTGTGTTCATTATAACAGGCTTGTACTAATTGTTCCTTTCCATCACAGAAAACTCTTCTGCATACAGAATCCTACTTGAAGGTGGGACAATATCTAAAATATCTCACGACATAATTTTTCACTTGTCTATATATAACAATCCAGATACTTTTAAAGAACGAAATACAGTGGTACCTGTACTTTACTGGAAGTCTGTACTGGAAGTTTGTTCTTAAACCAAAGCGTTCTTAAACCAAGATGCGCTTTCGCATAGCAGCGGGGGACTCAATTTACAAATGGAACACACTCAACAGGAAGCAAAACATGTTCTTATTCCAAGGCAAGTCCACAAACCAAAACACCTATTTCCGGGTTTGCAGCATTCTTAATCCAAGTTGTTCATAAACTAAGCTGTTCTTAAACCAAGGTACCACTGTAGCATTCTTTTCTATAACAGAATTCACTAGATTCACTTTCCCATTTTATTCTCTTTTATTTATGGGGTAGAAAAGGACAGGCTTAAATATATACCATTAATATGAACACTCAGTGAATGCTTGAAGATCAGATATGCTCATTTTAATGGAAAATATTAAAATGGAAGTAATGTGGTTTGGTGTGAGAAGGGTGATGTTTTGTGAGAATGTACACATTACAAATAATGTTCATACAAATATGTGTGACTGGGTGAAATTATGGTGAATTTGGGAATCTCCACCAGAATTTGGATCAGGGACTGAAAACAAATCCATAATATTTAGCCCATCCCCCCCCAAAAAAATATTTTGGGCGAACACTGTCACTCGCTTTACAATTGTCTTTTGCCTAATCAAAAGGATCAATGAGATTAGAATTGCAATCTTATAAATATCCATTTTGAAGAAAGCCCCATTCAGTTCAATGGAATTTTCTCCCATTTAACTGTGTATAGAACTGCAGCCTAAGAGGCCGAATAATTGGGCTATAATGATTTAATCTTATACATGTCAGTTTGCTAGGCATTCTGAAAAAAATAAAAATAAAAACTAAAGACTGTGAGGAGCCTCTTCTTCTGGGCTCTACAAAGCTAACCCAGCAAACAAACATATTTCTACAATTTCTACAAAGAACAATGGAGGTATCCTGAGGCAAAGCCCCCTATAAGGAGCAGTGATTGTAATTCAGCCTAAAGAAAATCAGTAGCTTATCTGACATTTTGTATAACAAAAGAAAGGATGATGAAGGAACCAGTAATATTTTTGAAGAGTCGAGATAGAGGGCAGCCCAGCTGCATCCCTTTCCATCTCCCTTTGCACCAAAGTTTTTTCTACAGAGAAGCAGCCCCCTCCCATTCGCCTTCCAATAGATGATTTATAAAATATCCATGAAAGACTAAGTGAATTGCAGCTCCTTAAAGAGATGAAGTGATCTAGTCATTAAGTGATTCAGTGAACTGTCTCATCAAACTACTGTTTACAGGTTAGGGAATGAATTCTTCCAGAGCATCCCTTCTCTGGGAGGAATTATATATTAGCCTAACAAGAAAAAAAAAATCTTGCTCTACTGCTCAGTGGAGGCAGGCAATCACAAGGAATCAAAGGAAAGGGGATGCCTGTAAGATCTCTCTGCTGATGACATCTTTAATCTCAGCAATTGTTGGGCTACGGGGAATCTATTCATATTCGATGGACTACAGAGTGGCTTTTGAGTGAGCCAATTAGCTTTAGTCTGAGTTAAGGTTGGTTGTTCCTTGGAAGGCAAACATGCCTTTCCCTACATATTCAATGATTTTCACCCCACAATCAACCTAACAATGAATCAATCTATGCAAGAAATACATTTTTTGGACACTATTATAAAAATACAGGATGGGCACATAGACACCACCTTATACCGTAAACCAACTGACCGACAAACATATCTACATGCCTCTAGCTACCATCCCAAACATACCAAACAGTCCATTGTATATAGCCAGGCACTACGTTACAGCCGCATCTGTTCCAATTCTACAGACAGAGACTCTCACCTAAGAGATCTACAGCAAACCTTTTTAGAACTAGAACTAAAATACCCAACAGATGAAGTTAGACAACAGATCAACAGAGCCAGACTGATACCCAGAGAGAACTTGCTGCAAGACAGACCCAAAAAAGAAAATAACAGAACACCTCTAGTCATCACATACAGCTCCCAAGTTAAAACAGTACAACGCATCATCAGAGATCTACAACCTCTCCTGGACAATGACAGTTCTCTTTCTCAAGCTCTGGGAGGAAGACCTTTCATTGCCTACAGACAGCCACCCAGTCTTAAACAACTCCTAACCCACAATAATACTACAACCAGACCTAACACGGACACTGGCACCAGAGCCTGCAATAAACCCAGATGCCAACTTTGCTGCCACATACACCCGGACAACACCATTACTGGCCCCAACAACATCACACATACCATCTCGGGACTATTTAATTGCTCATCGTCTAACATTGTGTATGCCCTCAAATGCCAACAGTGTCCTTCAGCTCTCTATATTGGACAAACAGGCCAGACCTTACGCCAAAGAATAAACGGACATAAATCGGACATCAGGAATCACAAGACAGAGAAACCAGTAGGAGAACATTTCAATCTCCCAGGACATTCTATACAAGATCTCAAAGTAGCTGTTTTACTACAAAGGAATTTCAGAAATAGACTGGAAAGAGAAGCTGCTGAATTACAACTTATCACCAAACTCAAAACCATGGAGAAACCTGGTCTGAACAAAGACCTTGGATTCTTATCTCATTATACATGACAAAGCCATTTTTCACCTTTTCACCCCTTGCTTTTTCCTGTAAGACCTATTGCAGTCGTTAAGAGTCGTCAACAGGCTCATCACAGCTATCTGCCAATCACCCATTCCCACCACCCTTCTGAGTAATACCCCTCCCCACCTTCTCACTATATAGAAGGGTCTGGAAACTTCTGTTTCAGTGTATCTGAAGAAGTGTGCATGCACACGAAAGCTCATACCAAGAACTGACTTAGTTGGTCTTTAAGGTGCTACTGGAAGGAATTTGTTTTGTTTTGACTATGGCAGACCAACACGGCTACCTATCTGTAACTTTCCCTACATAATTACCCATGAATATGTCCCATTAAGTTTAATGGAGGGGGTGTGCATGTGATTTTTTCTGAGTAGACAAGCAATGGGTTGCACGGCTAGTGACCAGCACTGGAGTTGTTTTCCAAGGAGCAGGGCCTATGTCATTTCCATATGGCCACAATTTTCAGAACTGATTTTGCTGCACCCATGCACTAGTCCACACCCATTGGGTCCTTTAATATCTATATATCAAACTTCTTTTGCAAGCCTACTAAGTTCAGATATGTTTTGCTGTATGACAGCACAAGACACTGAGGTCCAGCGCCGAGGGCCTTCTGGCAGTTCCCTCGCTGCAAGAAGCCAAGTTACAGGGAACCAGGCAGAGGGCCTTCTCGGTAGTGGTGCCCGCCCTGTGGAACGCCCTCCCACCAGATGTCAAAGAGAAAAATACCTACCAAACTTTTAGAAGACATCTAAAGGCAACCCTGTTTAGGGAAGCTTTTAATGTTTAATAGGTTATTGTATTTTAGTGTTTTGTTGGAAGCCTCCCAGAGTGGCTGGGGGGACCCAGCCAGATGGGTGGGGTATAAATAATAAATTTATTATTATTATTATTATTATTATTATTATTATTATTATTATTATTATTAAAGACTCTTCTGTCCAATTTCCAGTGATTCCTTCCTCTCATTGCTGCCTCACCCTACAACACAGTCCAATGGTTGAATTAGTTCCCTTTGGGTATCATGATATAGTGAGCAATATAAGAGAACATGCCCAATGGATTCAATCTCCTCAGACTTACATGGACATAATCTCTTTTGGACTGACACAGTCTAACTGTTCAAGAGGGGTTACAGGGGGGTGCAGCAGGAGGAGGAAACATGAAGAATCCATTCTGTGAACTTACAAGCTGCTCATGCAGTGTATCTATATTACCTGACCTTTTTCTTGAAGCATTACACTTAAAGGTCCAAGAGTGCCTTTACACTTACACTTACACACACACACACACACACACACACACACTCATTCAGCAGATCAGCTGAATAGCAGCAACAACACTCCAAGTAACCAATTAATATAAGGTGCTACTTACATAGCAATCCTAAACATATTTGCTCAAAGGGAAGTATCATTGTTGTCAATGAGTTTTATCTCCAAGTGAGCCTGTATAAGATTGAAGCCTATAGTTCTTTTCCCTTCCCCACAAATTCAGTTATATTTTCTGTTTATATAAGTAATGAGGGAGGGGGAAAGGAACTTAAATGTCTGAAACATTCCATTGACAAGGGTCTGGCAGAGGGCATTTTTTTAAAAAAAAATATGGCATTGTTTTATAATTTAATTTGAAACCAATTAAAATATTTGTATTAACACCCAGAAAAAGGTGAAGTTTTTGTCAGACATAAGACAGTTATTGGAAAAGCAAAAGCCACACATTTTCCTCAACCAGCTGCAACTTCCTCAGAGGTCTTAGAAAGCAAATGCGATCTTTACAGTTTTGTTCTTAATCATCTGTGTGAATTTAAAAGCTTCACCTGTCATCACATCAGATGCAAATGTATTTATAATGAGCAAGACTAGAGCAAGACTAAGGAGTCAGCTTTCGGATGCTTGGAGTGTATCCAATACTACCAACTAAACATCAGGAAGAACTTTCACGGTAAGAGCTGTTAGGCAGTGGAACCAAACTCTCTTGGGAGGTGGTGGACTCCCCTTCCTTGGAGGTTTTTAAGCAGAGGTTGGATGGCTATCTGGCATGGATGCTTGAGTTGAGATTCCTACATTGCAGGTGCTTGGCCCCTTCCAACTCTAGAATTCTATTTTATTTTATGAATTCTATTCTATTTTATAAATGTATACTTGAGTACCATAAACTTCATATGATAATCTTCAGCGCTTTGAGCAGTAAAAGGAGATTTTACTCCATAATGTAACATTATTGCCTCATAAGTCCAAGACAAAGATGGGGACTCTGTGACCCTCCACCACAGCTTGTATGTCTGAGTTTGTGGTCTTGGCATTTTTTGGTTAACCCATTCATAGGGTAAAAATGTAGCTTTTCTCCATCTGGAATTGTTTGTAGTTGTCCTCAACATACTGCTTTCAATCTAGATTGGTTCCTAAATCCTCTTGTCCACAAGGATGTGCATGGTTAACTGATACACATTTGAAACCCCTCCCCTTCAGTAGGTTACTTAGGCCTTTTCCTCCCTAGACACACTGCAGGTATATGAAGAAAGAAGTGCTGGTTGTCATTCTGCTATATCCTCACCCACATCAGTGGGCAGGTGTGGATACACTCCCCCCATCTCCATTGTCAGACCCACCTATACCTCTTTTTACCTGTTTTCAAATGGACACACTTCAGGGTAATACAGAATGAGCTTTTATTTTCTGAATTAAAAAAGTCTCAAGAAGTGCTTTCAGGAGCCAAAAACAAACAAACAAATGCGATAGATCTAGAATGTATGTAGACCATTTAGGATAAAACAAACCCAAGTATCCAAAAACCATCGCTTCTAGAATAAAATGCTGTGTGTATATAGTCTCCCACCCATTATTTTGAAATACATCTCTCGACTTACCAAGGAGCCACTATGTTGAATGGCAGCATTGCATGCAACATTTTAAAGGAGAAGCTACAGCAGTAGGTACACTTTGTAGTCAAAATGTGACTCAAGTCTGAAGCAGCACAAGGCTAAATAGGCAGTACTTCATCATTCTTCTCTTGACAAAAATAAAATAAAATCTGCCTCCCCTTGCAGAATAGCATATCTATGTTTGGAATGTTTTCCATGCCCGACTCTTTGATGAAGGCAGAATGAGATTTGAAAAACAGCTGGAGGACACCAATCTACACATCCCAATTTGTTTATGTATAAAACATGCATACATAGTATTAAATGCTACTTTAACTGGCTGTCTGCTTCTGCATGCCTCTGTCCTACTGTGGAAGCACTCCATGTCAAGAAGGTGCCCTGAGGATCCTACAAATCATAAATAAGTTATTTTTGGAGAATGCTATTATTCTTTCCAAAAATAATTTACTTATAATTGGCATAGGAAATGGCAAACAATATGCCCTTCCTTCCTACTTTATTGGCAGCCATCGAACTGCTTAACGCAAGGTGATAGGATGGAGGCAATCTCTGCCAGGAGCTGGGGGACTGACATCAGTTTAAATTAATTGCTCATGCATTTATGTATCGGAACAAAGAGATGCTAGCACGCTTATAAAAAGTATGAATAATATATCAGGGAGTCATTTAAAAGTCTCACTGTCATACCTGGCAAATACACTGATCAAGCCATTTCACTGATTTCATTTCAACACATCAATTCATCTGTCATTATGAAGTAGCACTTTAACCATGTTTTTCAAATGCATCAAGATTTTTAATGTATGCTGCTGAACTACAAAGGTTACCTGACCGATGCTGCCTTCAATACTGCCACTTAGGTGTACTTTCAGTATGACTATTTGCCCTGTGAGCATCTTAAGACCTGTCATAAAGCATGCGTAGACATCACTTAGTCAGGAATCTCTTCATGTATAATTGATTGCAAACTTGCAGATTGAGCAATCTCTGGGTAGTCATAAAATAATACACCTATGCTAACCTTTATTAAGTGACATCTGCAAACCAACAGCTTCTTATACACAGAGAGTTAGGAAGATAGAATGTTGCTTTAGACAAGTTCAGAGACTGCTGGTTCATCTAGCTCAGTATTGTCTACATGGACTCAGGGCGTAGGAAGGGTGGACCATCCTGAGTGCCATCATGAGGGGGGTGACAAAATGCCAGCTGAACTTGACGCTGCCTGTGGAGTGGAACTGAGCTGGGTTGAGTTGCATTGCGATGCCGATGCGTCCCCTTCCCACCTCTGTGGCCGGGCATATACACGGTTGGCCAGGCCCTTCTCTCCCTGTCCATCCATGCCCTGCCCTCACTCAGGTGCTCTGTGTGTGTCTGTGTGGCCATGCACGCCATGGTGGAAGCTGTGCTGCTTGTGGGGCAAGGCATGCTTTTGCCTTTCATTTAAGGGGCAAGGCACTCTGGTTTGGGGGTGGGAGAAGGAGAAGCAGTGCCTAGGAGAGCTCTGCAGCCTAACTGGTTGGGGGGGGGGGAGAGAGAGCTCCGCAGCCCAACTGGTTTGAGGGGAGAGAAGAGGAGGAGGAGGAGTTTGGATTTGATATCCCGCTTTATCACTACCCTAAGGAGTCTCAAAGCGGCTAACAATCTCCTTTTCCTTCCTCCCCCACAACAAACACTCTGTGAGGTGAGTGAAGCTGAGAGACTTCAGAGAAGTGTGACTAGCCCAAGGTCACCCATCAGCTGCATGTGGAGGAGCGGGGACGCAAACCCAGTTCACCAGATTATGAGTCTACTGTTCTTAACTACTATACCACACCAGATCACGTGCTGGTTTAGAGATGGAGAGGGGAGGAGGGAGGCGAGAAGGAGTGATGTCTCTGATGAGGCAAGGCAGGATCAGGACCAGCAACAGTATCGCCTGCACGACTTTCTTTGACTGGGGGGGGAGGGGGAGAAGGCGGGATCTGCATAGGGATCACCTGTGCAGCTCTCTTTGACTGGGGGTGGTGGTGGAGGAATGGAGGGGGGAAAGGCAGGATCTGCATAGGGATTTCCTGCATGGCTCTCTTTGACAGATTTCGATTTCAATGGGGGGGGGGGTGACAAAAAAATTTTCGCACCAGATACCACCTGACCTTGCTACGCCACTGCATGGACTAGTAGACTTCTTCAGAGGTTTCATATAGGAGTCCTTCCAGCCCTACCTGGAGATGCCAAAGGACTTAAACCATGTGACCTACTGCTCAGCTATAGCATTTCCTCAGAAAGTATTGTGATGTAAAATAATTATGGTTTAACAGTATATATTCCCCTAGCAGTGCAAATGGAAATGAATGTAAAATGTGGCAACTATGCTTGCTGAAAATAATCACATCATCTTGCAATACTTCCTGGGTGTACATGGGTGTACCAGTTATCTACTCAGCACCAAATATCAGAGCCCTAACCCTGTTCAGACATTCAAAGATTGTATGGGGGAATAAAGGGAACAGAGGCACATTCACCTTATCTCCAAATATCCTATCCCTTTCAGCTCCACACTATAGTTCATGCATTGTGCTGGAAGTTCTGAAGCAATTGACTGTGTTCAGAACCTTCCCTGCAATCAGAAACCTGACACAACCCAGGGGTCCAGTCAATCACACCAGGAATGTCCCTTCAGACCTTCCGATTCAATGAGTGAAGCTTGGAGTGAAGCTGGCAGGGATACGGATATTGGCCTCAGGGCTGGCACATGCTTTATTCTCCCCAGGCATTCTTTGAAATACTGGAATAAAACTCTCTTGTGTGCTGTGCAATGATGTGTTTTCCCCCACACATTTTCCTCTTACATACCTGCATTGCAGGCAGTTAGACTAGATGTTCCTTGGTGTCCCTTCCAAATCTACAATTCTGCTATTCTATGATTCTAAATAAAAAAGTTTTTTGTTGTTTCATCACTACAGAAATCCTGCTTCATATTCTGAAGGCTGTAGAACTAACTGGTATCCTTAGGAACCTCTTCATAATTTCTCTTGGGAGCTGATTTGAATGTTACACCTAGTGCGAGTGGGGGAGACAGAAAGTTCAAATAACACAAATTTCCTGTTTGCTTTGAATTCCATTAACAGGTGTGGGAAATCTGTGTTCCTTTAGCTCAGGGGTGGATTTTGGTAATACGGCACCCTGAGGAAGGATAAAATCTGGTGCCCCTCCTAAATATTTCTTATTTTCACAACAATTCATTATTTATTATTTTGCGCCCCCTCATCTTGGTGCCCTGTTCACCACATCACACTAAAACCAGTGCTGTATAGATGTTGTTGGGTTCTAGCTTCCATCAGCTCCACTAATTTCCATGCGCTCCACCCAGAATGGCCAACATCAGGAACAATGGGAGTTGTTGTTGTTCAACAACATCTTGAGAGCCACAAGTTAGCCGCCCCTGCCCTATAACATCTGAAGAACTTGTGCATTTCTACTTTCATTCTCCACCACCACCACACACTCAAACTTGTGTGAAAGACTTGTGCCTAAATTTAAACATGTTGATTTCAGTTGTGGTTACTCAGAGGTATAGGAATGGCCTACTCCAAGTGCTCAGGGCCCTCCTGTCAGTAATAATTCATACCTCAGGGCCCAGGACTGAGTATTTAGGTTGAAAACAGATTCTGGGGCTAATACCTGGCTCAGATGAAGCTCTAGGAAGCATGGAATCGCCCACATTCATCACCAAACTCAGATAAATGTGGCAAATTAGGTAGTGATTCCAATTTTGAAGCATTTCATTGTACTGATACTTGAAAATCCATTATTCACCTCCCTCCAGAGTCATCTTGTTGAGTTGACTTTCATTAGGCAGATGCCTGGTAGGAAAATCTATCAATGGCTGTTGAGCTTAATATGCATGGAGAGGAATAAAAGAAAGCTAGTTTGGAGGGGTCAGGAGTGTCAAAGATCATTATTAGGGGATTTACTTTGTGTTATATATTGCATGGGTGAGGAACCTGTGGCTCTCCAGATGTTAGTGGGCTACAACTCCCATCAATCTGGCCAATGCTCAGCAATGATGGGAGTTGCAATATCTGGAGAGCCACAAGTTTTCTGTGGTATATATGCCTACACAGTTAAGTTCTTAATGTTTCGGCATCACAATTCTACTCTCAGGGATGCTTCAGTTCAGGTAGACAGAAATGTTGATATCTATCCAAAAATTGGTCTTTGAGGAAAGGTGAGTGGCGTAAAGCGTTGCCTTGATGAGATGAGTCTGCCCTAGAGATGGGTGAATCTGCCAGTTTTGTTACTCCAGTTTCTCACTTTTCTGAAGTTCAGTTCTGCACATATCAGTTTGCAATTTTTTTTAAAAAAACCCTCATGAAAATTCATCAGCATTTTAGTACATATCCCTCCTAAAGTACACATTTTTTTGCAAGCAATTTTCCTCAATTTAATGCATTTTGCAAGTTATTTTCATGAATAATGCAATTTTATGCACACTTTCTATTAATACATGCATTTTGTACATATTATTTGATTGGAGAAATATTTCTCAAAATTAAGAGAAGGGAACAAATTGGAGGATCACTTTGGTTTCAGTCTGTGAAATATATCAGGAAGTGTACATTAGGGAGATTAACACTGAAATGTGAACCAGACCAAGTGTCTCCTATGTCCCTGCTCTACACTGGAATTTTCTTGCCTAATGTTGGTGTAGCATATTGTGGCTACACATTGATAAATGAGCACCTGGCTGGAATGTCAAAAAGAGTAATAAAACCTTGAGGGGAGGAAAAAAAAAAAAAGTTAAGGAAGGGGAAAGAGCACACTTTGCAATGTAGTTTGCATTTTGGCTCTGCTATGTAGAATGTATTCTGCTGCCTGGAGAACAAAATTACAGATATAAACATAAACTCCATTCAAGGCATATTATCTGGATTCTAACCCAACAGTTGCCAGAATGAGGTACTTAGGGATCTGAAGAACAAATATTTTGCAATATACTGCCTGATACAAATGCAAAAACAGGCTTGAAATGGCACATATACAAAGGTAGTAAGCTCAAAAAGAACCTAATTTGCCTATGGAGGAAGAAGGGAAGTTGGAAGTTTTATTAAGAGGTGTGGGCAGAAAGTAGTTCAGGCTCTATGGTTGATCTTTGGGTGACTTGCAATAGATCAGCAAAGTTCACTGGGTAGAGAGATTGTAGTTATCTGAGGGGAATAGGGGTTCTCTTAACAATCCATATTTGGAATAAGTTCCACTGAACACAGTAAGACAGAGGATACCTGGAATGTGGCTATTACAGTAGTTTGGGACTGGGCTGTATGAACAGTGAATGGAAAGTATTTTCTGTTCCCCAAGCATTTTTGCAATGTATGCATCTCAACTTTATAGTGAGATGTTCACCCTCCTGATCACACTGCCTTATACTAAGCTAGTCCATCTAGACTAGTTTCCTTTATTATTATTGGTAGCAGTCTTTTGCAGTTCTTCTGCCTAAGATTATTTAACAGGATTCAGCATACCTTTTCTTTAGAAATGCAGTGGAATAAGCATGGATCTTGGTCTAGTCATCTGCTGTGATACTTGAACCCAAATCTCCTACTCCAGTGGAGGATGTGACTGCCTCACATCACAGCCACACCATCTAAGGCAGCCTTTCTCAACCTGTGGTCCTCAGATGTTGCTGAACTACAACTCCCATCACCCCTAGCTAGCAAGGCCAGAGCTCAGGGATGATGGGAGTTGTAGTCCAACAACATCTGGAGACCCACAGGTTGAGAACCGCAAGGTCTCTTTTACTTACAGTTTCTTCCATGTCTGCTTACTGTCATCAGTGAGTTGCTTTTTGCTTTTTGCATGGTCTCACAAGGTAAAGCTTTCCCACTCATGTTTTAAGTAGGCAATTTGACTCCCCCATCACTTACTTCCTGTTTTCCCATTTTCTGTCCTAAATGAATCAAAATAGTTTTTAAACATTTTGCATATATTTGTAAGCATGGGTGTAAATTTGCATGTTGATTGGTTTTGTTATGTTATTTCATTTTCCTCTTTATTATAAATGAATTGTTATGAAGGAAATAAGTTTCCTTGCCAAGAGTGATAAGCAGTGCTAATTCATTGTAATGCAGCCGTGTTACTGGAACAGAGTTTTGCTCCTAAGCATATGCTGCTGTCACTTTGATCACCAGCATGTGACATCATGACCCACTGAATTTGGAGATTATAGAAATGTGGTGTCATGTGGGAAAAGGGAAGATGTCAATCTTCCAGTGACTGAGCTTTGATCCTTCTATTGGACATCGTTCTATTGAAACACATTATGGAGCTGGTTCAAATTTGCTGAATGGTTGCTTGGAGAACTGTGAGAAAATGTTTGTGTGCAGTGGATGAAACATAAAAGCTGGAAAATATTACACTGCCCATCTGGTTTGGTGGCCATTCTGGTAAATATAGTCCCCTAGATAGGAAACATTTCCCATACCATAAGCATTTCATAGCTGGTTAGCAAGACTGAAATATGCAAGATAGTCTTCTCCAGCCAGGCACAACTGCTGTTGGAACTGCTATCCACCTCTATGGGATCTGGTGACAGCTGATGGCACATTTGGGGTTTAACAAGTACTGGACAAATTCATAGAAATTAGGGACATCAGTTGAACTTTGACTGTAACAGACAGCACACCTGCCCTTTTGCTTTCCCACTCATGAAGCAAAAAATAAAATAAAAATGTGATTGACAGGTACAACAGCTGTCAGAGACAGAAGTAAGTCTAGGTGGACCATCCATCTGATTTATGGATAACCCAGGAATGAACTGCAGCTATTAGATGTATTTTGGCCCTGATGACCATCTTTTGCCCATTGACCTTCATTGCTTCAAAAAACAATCCAGGTCCTGAAACCTAATCCATATCCCAAACCAACCTAGAACACCTTCATTTTCAGAGTTCTGAACTCTCTGTTGGAGTTGGAGAATTCAAAAGAGACTCAGAGCTTTCTATGGGGGGAAAAAGCTAAGTCTCAAGCCCTTCTAGAAAGAAAGCTATGAAGCTTAATGTGGAGTCAGCCTTCCAAGTTGGGGTTCACTAACCAAACACAAGCAAAGGAACAAATAGAATGCTTCTTCTGATTCTGCAACACTTGATGGAAACGTAACACCGCTCTAAGATGAGGCATAGAAATGGAAACTTCATTTGCTGGGGAAGAAAACTTTTGAGAAATGGGAGGGTAGATTTGGGCACAACACAGGGCACAGGTTGGTGGTTCAAGCCCACCCAGGGACAGCTGTGGGCAGGATTGAGGTAGATTACCCTTGAGGGTACCTTCCAACTCTACAATTCTATGAGGATCCTACATGCTGATTATCTTTCTGATGTTCATTAAACTGGGTCCACCTAAATATCAGAAGAGAGGGGTGATCTGCTTTGTTGTTTCCTATTCCTTGTGGTATGATGTATCTCAAGGACAAAATATAAGAGATTCTATTACACAGTGGCTTGGACCCAAAGCCTCCACAGCATGAACAGAAAACACTTTTGCTTACTCGTAGAAGGAGGACTGTTACTGATTCCCACCCCATCCCTGCTGGCATCTGAAGTCTCCATCATCACCAAAAGCTAGTACTTGATGATACCATTGAGAGCAGCTTTTACAAATTGCAGGAGGCTAGAGATGGTGGAAATTGGTCTGCTCCCCTCCCAAGAAACTGACTTTCTTTTGCCTAGTGAAATCTTTGGCTTTACACCTGTGTTATTTAGATAACACAACCTTATTACGATTATATGTAATAATGGTTGCCTCTTTTAAATATTGTGTGCTTCATCGTAGCACCAACCCTGAAAAATAGGGGGGAAACATATTTTGTACTTTGCAGAAGTTCTGGTAGTAAAAATAATATATTAAAACAACATTCTGGCCCTCAGGAGGATGGGGGAAGCAAGCCTAGAAGGCCCCTTTTCATGGTTTCATCACAACTCATAGTGCTCGGGGACCATTTAGAGAAATAATCATGCAGAAACTGGATACATTTGGCATTTCTCTACAAATAAACAAACAGGAGAAATGAGTTTTCTTATTAATGGGCTATGGCTGAGCTGCAATGAAAGAAAACTACTGCTGTTACTGTTGTCTGGGGCTGTGTTCCGAAACAAGAAATTTTCATTCCTGCAATGCATGATGTGATACAAGCATACAGAAAAGAAAAGAAAAGAAAAATGATGTTAGAAATGCCATTACGGTAAAATATCTAACAGCTAATCTCAGATATGCTGTAGTGCACATTATAGCTGGTCCCTTTATCATAGTCCTATATGAGTAGGCGCATTTGTGAGTAGGCGCATGTGCAAGATATATTCTTCACTGTATGTATTCAGTGGAGTGATGAATGCTGTTTAAGTCTAAAGGCTTCTTGATGTTTTCCTAATTATTACTATAGGGAAGAATCCTAGGAAGGCTTGCTGAGGCCACCTCATTAACCTTCTCTCTCATTACCAGGAAGGACTTGCTTCTTTTCCCTTGCTGCCAGAATTGTGCCAGAGAGTAAGTGGAGAAGCATAGATGATATCCCATCCTGGAGAGATTGAACTAATAAAATGTAGGAGCTCATGGTCATGGTCCAAAATTACCTGTCAAATCAGGAAACAAAACAATCAAACTATTATTGACTGGTTCTTCATTATGTGGATTCTGTTGTTCTCTTTTATAGAACCTCCTGAGGAGAAAAATGGTTGCATCTAGATCAATTCAAATGTCCTTATGTTAACAATGGCGGACTAATGGCTTTGTGTTATTTCGGTCATTCTAGTGTCTTGGTGCAATTCTCACATATGTGTTTGATATAATTTCCAAAAAATGTAATATTAAAATAAATTAGTCTAGAATAGTCTTAAATGTTATTCCATTCCACCCACTTCAGTGGCAAAGCTAAGGTTATCCCTCCCTATCTGCTCTAAAACTGTGCCAACTGTTTTCCTATTTCAATATTAACATTTAGAATGCAATGCTGCTGTGAAATGCCTCCTGGATGACTGTCAAGGGAAGCAGTATGCTGGACTAGATGGATGTCTGGTCTGATCCAGCAGGACTATTGTTAGATTCATTTGATTTGGCCAAGAGTTTCCTGTATGAGCTTCTTGGGTGGCATTTTAGACTTCTGAACCTAGTTAAAGGTGCTGTTGCTTACCTTTAAGGTCCTAAATATACTGGGTCACAAATACCTGAAGGAGCATTTCCTTCAGTGTTCTCCAGCCAATGTCACAAGGTCTTCAAATGAGGTCATTCTCCAAGTGCCATCACTTGCTTGCGTGAAGGCAGCAGTGGCCTATGTGGTAGGATAGAACCATCCTTTCAATAGGAAAGAACCATCCTTCTAAAACAGCAGCTTCAAGGCAAAACCTTTATAAGTTGGGGACACAGACATTAGCTCCATTTTTGCTATATCTCTGCTTTTTTCTTCTCTTGACGTCTTCTCCATCCCACCACCTTCTCCTTGCTTACTTGTATTTCCAAATTGTGATGTGGGCAAAGAGCACAAAGACCCAATTTTTATGCAACGTATCAAACTCAGAATTGTAGTCTGTAAATTAATCCCCCATCCTCCAAAAAAATCCTTTCTGTAGCTTCATTCCTCGTGAACCATTGCCAATGAGGGTTAATCCTATGGTCTTTTTTGTATTGCCTCTGAGGGCAAAAGAGTAATTTAATTTCCACAGTTGTCCATTTTTTGTACCTTTCTGCTGAGACAGCTGTCATTCTAGCATTGAATTCAATTTAAATTTTGAAGAGGTCAGACAAGAGGTATCACCTCTTGCCCCCAACCTCAACCCCATTCCACAAAATTCACAAAAATGAAGATTTTTATTTTATTTTATTTAAGATGGTGGTGTACCTGCAATGCCAGGAGAACGGAAGTTTCTTTTCTGGAGCACTGGGGGAAGGGGGGCAAAGGATTTCTCAACCACTGAAACCGTCATGTGAGGGACATTTCACACAAATGAAGAATGCTCTGTTTGAGGTTCCTAAAGGCTTCATGAATTGGCCCAAGTCAATTCTTCTGCATAGATACATGTGGAAAAAGATGATATGTATAGCCCCCTTCCTCCATTCTATAGGTCAGGGGTGAGCAACCTTTGCCCTGAGGACTAGATATGGCTGTTGGCCTAGGTTCATGCAGGTGTCAAAGAGTGGAGGAAGCGGGGTAAATGTGTGGAAAGAGAGAAAAAAGAAAAAGCTAAACTCACTTTTAGCTTTGGCCCTACACTTTGGGCTCCAGTCCTTGTCCATATCAAGCCCCCCACCCATTTCCTGAGGGAATGTGGCCCTCAGCAGAAAAATGTTTTCCCACCACTGCTATAGAGAATAGTTAAGCTCTGGCAAGCCTACCTAGTTCTGTAACAACTTGTTGACTTACGTAACTGATAATGTCACAGCTGTTATGATGATGGTCTATGAATATCGTTGCATCCTCCAGATATAGGAACATAGGAAGCTGGCTTATACTGAGTCAACCAGACCTATCTGGAGACACAGGGACACACACACACTGTATCTCCCTTTTGGCTTTCCATTTCATCGCCAGCTGTTTAGCATTCCATGGCCATTGAGTTATGGGTTTTCTGAAGTTTTGTTGTGCTTTTGTGAATCTTGGGGTTTGCTAAGTATATGGGAAAGACTTCTAGGAGAAGGAAACAAGTGTGCACTTAACTTTAGGTTCTAGACTGCAATACCTCAAAGATACCTCTCTCCATGTGAACCTACTTGGATCATCTTGGACATCCTTGACCCCACCCATTCTAAAATGTGCACGCTATCACCCTTTCTCAAATAGAATATGTAACAAGTCTGTCAAGAGCAGGTGTATTTCACAATGGGGAGGGTGTTGATTTGCAGATATTCTGATTCCAGCTCTTTCTGCCTAGCTATTGAATTGAACCACATCTCATCTGCCTTATAAGCAAGAACATAGATAAAAGTTGGGAATTCCATCTGCCAATGCATTGCTGCTTTCCCTCCAGAAGGCCTGTCAAGAAAACAGTGGCAATAAGCATGGCTTTTTAGCAGTCTCGGCAGTTGCCAGCTTGGCCTTTGGATAATCATAGGTTTATTGTTGCTTGGAGACAACTTTAACCTGATGGCGCTGCTGTTCTTCCGTCTAGAAAAAGGTTCACTTTCTTGGCATGCCAAACCCTTCATTAGATTAGAAAACATGCCAACAAAGGAGGTGTTTTGTGAAATGGGATAATCAAATAATATAGGAAGGTCCTGAAATCATGAGCAGGAGGATGATACTGCCAGAAATAAATGCAATGGGGATCTCTGGGGTTCCTACAAAAGAGGAAAGTGCTTTTTAATAACAGGGGTGGGGGTGATGTCAGCTAGAGCAAGGAGAAATGCAACACATCTCACATCTGTCTGCTCCTCTGTTATTTACTGTAATTAATGTCAGTTGGTTTTCACCAGAGAATACCCTTGTGTGTATTCCAAATCATTGTCAAAGTCTTTCTCTGAAATCAGCACATGTACCTGATAGCCTTAGGTAGATTATGGACATTACACCTGATCACTGCAAGTCATGGTTGTTGCACTATCCCAGCACTAACATCCCAGTACTCCATATGGTTGATGGGCAAATGAAACATGACACACATCACATACAAAATGCCATACAACATCCTGCCATCGTATCATGCACCAACAGCCTATAAACCTTGAGAGTTGATCACTGCTCAAGAATTGCTAGGGAGTTTACAGCTCAGAAGGGTGTTGAGCAGAGAGGCCCTAACCCAACGGTTTATATACTCAGTCATTGTTTATAATAAATTAGTAGATAAACTCTGCTAGGAACATTCTTTCCATTTGCTTAAGGATACAGCTATACATATGTTTATATTTTGAAATTCAAGGACAAGGCATGGGGAGACAAATTATTGTTTTGGAATTTTTTTAATAGTTACCCTACAATCAAGTATATTTTTTAAAAAATGCTTTTGGGACAGCAGTTAAAATAATGCTCAAGGCATCAACAATTAGCCTTATCTTGCTGGTATTTGTATAGATTAGGAATGCATGTTTTTCTTTTTAAAAAAGAAAACCAAAAACCAAACTGTGCTCATATCCCATTACCATTTTGTGCTCTGCAGATAGGGTTCTGCTGTTTCTAGCTGATAACTCAGTGCAGTCGACATTAATCTAATGCTATATTAATTAAAATGAACTTAATTTGATAGGGCTTGTAAAATTACTGAGTTCTTCTTGAAAAAAAGATTTAAAGGAACATCATAATTCAATTATAGTGTCAGAAAGATACAAGCTTCTCTCCATGAAATGTCTTTGAAGTGCCAGACCAGGATGATTGGGGATTGCCAGCACAATACTTTCCACTGAGTTCAGTGGAATTTAAACCTTGATAATTCTATATGGGGTTGTGGTCTAGATTGTAGCCAAGATTCATGATCTGGAGCATGGAAGGTTGAAAGTATACAGGTAAAAATTGTAGGAGAGGGAAACAACAGTGACCATGCTATGGGTGTCTGCTGTAGACTGCCAAGACAGACTAAAGACCTGAATTATGGTATCCTAGAGCAGATTACCAAACATTCAAAAATGAGAGATCTAGTAGTGACAGGATACTTCAAGTGCCCCAGTATTTGCTGGGACTGAAACTCTGCTAAGAATATAAGGTCTAGAAAGTTTCTCAATTGCCTCACTGACCATTTAATTTCCCATAAGATGAAAGAAGCAGCAAAGGGATAATCTAAAATGGGCCTGGTCCTCACCAACAGGGAGGAACAGATTGATGAGGTGGAAGTACTGAGAAACTTGGGAGGAAGTGATCATGGCCTCCTGGGTTTCATGATACAGAAGCAAGGGAGAGTTGAGTGTATTCAGACATGCACTTTGGACCTTAAGAAAGCCGGTTACAAAAAGCTTAAGGACCTACCGGGTGAGATAGGAAATGATCAGAAATACTCAAAGAGAAGGGAGTCCAAGATGGATGGGAGTTTCTTAAAGGTGAAATATTGGAGGCATGATTGTAGACAATTCAAACAATAAATAAAAGTGGGAGACATCTAAAGAACCCAGTGTGGCTGCATAGGGAACTTACAGATGAGCTGGAATTTAAGAAGGGGAATGCCATTGGTTCAGCCTCCACTGTCAGAGATAGTATGCCTCTGAATACTACCTGCTAGGGATAATGAGAAGAACATGATTGCACTCATGTCCTTTTTGCCAACTTCCCATAGACATCTTGTTGCCCACTGTAAGAACTTCATACTCTTCTCATACTCTCTCCGCTGCAGCGATAACATTGGATCAAATGGTCCATATCATGATTCAATATGGAGGGCATTGTTTACATGGTTACTAGACAAATGCTATTTTAACTTTTGAATGCTGCTTCACACAAAGTCAGCTTTGCTGTGCAGGTAGAAATGCAAACCAGATATCCTTCTTCCTCAGCAGAAGAAGTGGTTGTAGCTGACTTCCATAGCTACAACTCTATCACAATGTGGTTCAGAGTGTTGAACCATAACATGAAAGATCAGAATTCAAATTCCCGCACTGCCATAAACCTAACTGGATTAGCTTGGACTAGTCACTCTTTCTCCATCTAAACTACCTCACAGGGTTGTTGAGAAGAAAAATAATGTAAACAATGGGAAGCCAGCAAAAAGGACAAAGAGAAGGAGCAACTGCTCAACACCTACTTTGCCTCTGTCTTCACCCAAAAGGAGACAGTATCCAACATGGTGATAATGACATAAATGATGCAGGGAGAGAGTTGCAGCTCAACATAGGAAAAGAAGTAGTAAGCTACTTTAAATGAATTCAAACATCCAGGGCCTGATGAACTGCATACAAGGGTACTAAATAAATGTGCACATATGATTGCACTTTGGTTAAGTGACATCTAATCCTAAGGAACTGAAACTTGAATGGAGTGTTACCTTGACTTTCCCTCGTTTGTAAACCTGACCATCAGCTTAGAAATAAATTACTCTGGATCACAAGACCCACTAAGCTTAACCATTAGGGAAATAAGTCACTGTTAGAGAAACAAGATTTTGCCATCTAAAGCAACATCAGCCTCTAATAATCAGGGTGTTTTGGTGGGGGGAGAGAAATACTGGGGTCTAATCAGTCTAAGGAAAAGAAACATAATCAACAGAGTGATTAAACAAGGAAAAGATGGGGACAATCTAAATTTTAATTTGTCAAGTGGCGATAATCCAAAAGCTTGATATTTAAAACTCTCCATGGAGGATGATGAGCTGCTGATAGACCTACTTGTTCTCAGTTATCAAAATGAGTTAATTAGGAATTACAAATTTAGTGCTTAGCATATCAACTTTGTTTTTAGTGCTATGGCTCAGCAGGTTGAGGGTGGGGGGAGAAACACAAGGTGAAATAAAGAGTGTTCTAGGAAGCTTTACACTGAATAGCTTTGGCTTGAGTCCATCTCTTTTGGATCAGTTGTGCAGTCTTTTTTAGCATATACTATAGGACATTTGTGTTAGTTTTCAGGAGCTATCTACCATCCTGGATGTCATCTTCATGTTCAGCTGATGCTGATGCAAAGGGACATTTGGGTATGGATGTGGCTCCACATGATTCCTGCTCTTTTGGGTGCCATTGAATTGGCTGGATGGTGGGGATGTGTTTCCATATCTGGCCTCTATATTTTTCTCTGATCTACCCTGGTTCATGTTTGGGAGCTAATTCATTGTGGGGAGGATGATGTGCAAGGTAGGAAAGATTCCACATGATACGCTTAAAGATAAATTGGTTTATCGAAATAAGTGGATAGAGAGATCTTGGACCCCTTATCTAAGTATTACCTCTATGTATTTCTTTTCAATCATCCTAAAATGTGGCTTTTCCTTGAATTTGTAACCCTTGTCCTTAGCCTAAACCATGGGGAACTCTGTAGTACAATCAACTTCTTCCCAAACAGTAAGTTCAAGGTCTGCTTAGTTGAGCTCAGATTTTCTTTTGCCACACCACAAAAGAAAAATGGATCATCTGAAATCATAGGGATTTTATATGATAGGTAGGTGGAAAAGGTTCCACCTACCTGTTAAAGTGCCACAGCAGTGGTTTGGGAATCTCACCAGCTAGATCCAGTACCCAACTCTTGGTCTAAGATATAACTGATGTGAACTTTTCTCTTGGGCTAAGGACCCTGAGTTAAACAACCTGGAAATGCTGATAGCATGTAAAGAGATGTTCAGTCCCTTTTGCCCCTGGACTAACTTCAGCTGGAAGGTTTTATTTCCATTTTCCGTTGTCTATAACTAACGCAATGCATCCCTCCATATATAATGTGCGATACATGGACAGCTGCTTGTTCTAGAAATAATCTAGTCCAGTGCCTGCAACAGATGAGATCTCTGGATGTACATGTCAGAGTATATCATTTGGTATGTGTCACACTCAATGGGCTCCTTTTTTGTGTGGTTGGTCGTACAATCAGGGTTCTAGAATTTATGACAAGTATGCACTTCAGACAAATTATTTAAAATGTACTGCAATCTGGTAAATACATATCTGAAATGGGGTGAGTGAGAAATTCAGAAAGTTTGAACTGAATCAAACAATGCACAAATCAAAAGACAGCCATCCTTCAAAATCTGCGCTTCTCTGAATTTTGCAATGCAGTTCTCTAAGATATCTGAGCAAAAAATGCATCTTCTAGGATAAAGTATACATCAAAGTGCATACATTAGTGAAAATAACATATAAGAATGCATTGTCTTGCAAAAAAAGTGTATATTATGCAAAATTCTATACAAACGTCTATACTAGGAGAAAATCACACTAAAATGCTGGTGAATTTTTATGAGGAGTTTTCACAAAGTAATGTGGAGAACTGAATTTAAGACAAAGGGAAAAATTGAAATTGACAGATTTATCCATCCTTAATCTGACACTTGGAGCATATATTTGCTAAAAATCAAATGAGTGTAGTGTGGCAATTTAAATTCCAGACTTGTATAAGAAAGACTAGGTCCAAATTCTTGCTCATCTCTGAAGCTAAATGCATGCTGCATTCTCTCAGCCGATGTTGCCCCACAGAATGGTTATAGGGATAAAAACCCATTTACAGTATGCCCCCTTGGGAGGCAAGAGCAATATGTGGACCATTTAAAGCTATTGCAATTAAGTATGATGGCTTCATAACAAAGAACCGTAATAGTGGTAAGTTTATGAGACTGAGGCTTGAATCCAATGTAGTGCTACACAAATTATTTCACTGGTGTAAGGATTCAATCTGATGCAACAGAAATTTCTACCTCTTCTCCCCCATGTTCCCCCATCTCTGTTATCAACCCTCCAGAGCAGATTCAGGTGGTGTGTGTGTAGGAGGATAGGGGACACTTATGTTGCATGAATATTATTTTTTGTGCTAAAAGAATTAATGCATTAGATACCTAAGTCTGAGAATTGTCTGCTTCCATTTTGTGCATGAAGCATTCCTAGATTTGCATGAAAGAGCATGCTATTTGCTTCCTGAAGGTCACCAATATGTGCCTGTGTGTGTGTGGCTGGATATTTATGAATGCAAAGTTGGACTTTCAAGTTTCTGCAGCCAATATTCTGTCATGCCTTGCAAAACTTTTTCTATCTAAATCGGAAAATTATTATAGCGAAACTTAGATTTTATTATTATTATTTTCCTGCACTCTGGGGTTTTCTTCCTTACTAAGACCTGGACTTTTCTTTTTAAAAATATTTGTTTATGCAAAAGTTGTCACAAAGTACAAGTTATTAAATGCTTGCTGGGTTTAGAAAAGTGTGGATCTCTCAAAATTAAATAGATATGCCACTAGCAAAAAGACATATTGAATAATAAAATACTCAGTGTGCCTTGCACTGCATTGTTGTGTAACTCTACATTTATTTATAGATTCTGAGTTTATAATGGGTTTCGGTGTATCGCTGCTTTATGGTTTGCCAATGCACCCGGAGGGAAAGTTCATTCTAATCAAATTTAGTATCACAGAAATAAGCGCTGAGACAAATCAACAAACCTCTGGCATTGTAAACATTGTAAAAAAAAGGGGGGGAGACAGATGATTATGTTGCTAAGTTGTTTCTACCTTGAAACAAATTCTCTATGGTTCTGCTGTTGCTTCCTTAACTATGGATTCCTGCTCTCTGTGTGCACAGAGTTGTACTTCAAGGAAGGCACAGAGCCAAACTAATGCTAAAGGAACATAGAATAACCAGTGTCTAGATTGCTGTGTTATGACTATGATAATACTTTGGGGGATGATGGGTTTGGTTAGAACTGTGGTTCTTAAGCTAGTTGGAGACAAGCAGATTTCAGGATTAGAAAGATTATGTGTTTTTTTAAAAAAACAAGCAAGCAAGCAAACAAAAACAAAACAAAACTATCCTGTCTTATTCTTTAAAAAGACTCAAGGTGGAGAACAGATCAATAACAAAAACAGTAAAACCATATACACAACCCAAACAGACATCACACTATCAAAATAATCAGATAACCAGCCTAATAATCCCAGCTGCACAAAATAGATGCCAGGTGCCCCTCAATGTATTTTGTCTGTGGTAGAACTCTGACACTGGGTAGCAACTTGCACAGGAGTCAACAGGGTGTCCCTATTTGATTGAAGTGGAAGAAGTAATTATTGAATCATCATGGCCATGGATACATCCAGTGTTTTCTTTTGAGGGCGGTCCAGGGTACATAGTACTGGCACCTCCCCCCCCCCAAATGTTAAAACTGTTGCACTTACTGTAACAACTTCATTGTGAGTACCGACACCCTTTTTTCTTTTTCTCTTCTTTTTTAAAAACAGGATACAGATGCTACTTTCTGGCAATAATTTGCATGGAAATGGTAGAGCATTTTTAGATGCCATAAGTCCAGTGAATTGCCACCAGAAATCCTCTATATGGCTAAATCCCATGCTCTGGCTAATCTGTGCAAAATGATATATTAGCACTCGCATTTCCTCACTATTATTCGCACTGCCTTGTGCTACCATGCTTTCGCTTCCACATTCCAAAGTTTAACTACATTTCCTGGGCTGTATTCTCAGCTGGTGTTAGACAGCCACTCTCTAATTGCTCTCCAGAAGGTATGTTGATTTACTCCAGCTGGCAAATTGGCATACATTCTGTAATAATCTCGAAGAATTTCTCATTTGGTTTCATACGCACTCAAGATGTGTGGTTATTATTTGTAACAACTTACTGCATTCCCACTGTGATTCAGTCATTAGTTAAACAGGCAGGTGATTCTGAGTTACCTACATGGAGAAATATTTACAGTATTTCCCCACTGTTAACAATCACCTGATGAAAAAGAAATTGTCAACATCAGAAGCTGAGGGCTGAGGCTGAGATGAAAACCATCTGTGTTATAAAGATAAGGAAGGATGAACACAGGCAGGCGAGATACCTTTGCCTTTGGGAATCCAGTTGAGTTTTATTAACTCTGAAGGACCTACCATTCATTTGCAGATAAATAGTTTAGCCCACCATCTACATAAACTGTGCACAAATAGAGGGGAAGCCCACTTTAAATACCACCACTGAAGAGAAGAAGTCCAGTGCATTCTACACTGCTCACTCCACAGATAAGTAGCTTGATGCAGCCTCCACAAGTTGACCATATTGTGTGAAGAGCCCCTTGAACACATTTCCATTAGGGTTAACGAATAAAATGGAACCTATCCATTTGTAACTCTATGCTTTGGTCCATCCCCATGCCTGATTCTCACCTTGCATTGGTGCCTTTAGTTTTGTTCGCATCCTCCAACCACCATTCAGCTAGTTCTTAAAAAGAATTCTCAACCTTTACGCATAAAACTTCCAAGAATAGAGACCAAAGCCACCCTTCCAATTTTTGTCAGGACTAAGCTATAACTGTGGGTACCCTAAGATTCAGCCTTAGGGTTAAATGTTTTGACAATGGGGGTGGGAGGGAAAGGTGGCAAATTGGGAGGTGGAGGCATTTTGTTCAGGATCTGGACAGGGCTGTGTGTAGTTCAGGTTGGTGATGTCATAAAAGCAGGAGTCCAGCGTTTCAGCACTAGTCTCCTTTGGACAGCATCTTAAGTAAGAGCTTCCTGCAGGCATATGGCTGGCCATTCTGGGAACAGAATGCTGGACTAGATGAACCTTTTGTTCAATTCAGAAGGGCTCTTCATATGTTCTTATGAGATATAGCTTCATCTGTGTAGCTTGTTCGGCATTTGGTGAAAGAAGCCTGCTCATTAAAAGTGGCCTTGAAAGCCTCAACTAACAGTTTCAATTTGGGGTAGGGCAGGGAGAATGTAGTTTTTTTCTACAACTACTGAGCTAGGAATCAGAAGAGGAGAATATGATTTCTGTAGGATGGAGAAAGTCTACCACAACAGGCTCCTAGGGCTAGCTTTGAGGATAATTTCTTCTCCTAATCTTCTGTTCTCATTCCTCACAACCATGGACAAAGAAGCAGGGACAGAACAGTATGGAACTGTCTACCAAACTATGCAAGCAGCCTCGACAGCTTTGAAAACTGTGGCTCCCACACCTGAATTTTGTTGACACCCCCCAAAAAACAGTTGACATCCTGTGGATGGGATGGTGAATTGAGGGAAGGAATTTGGCAAGAGCATGGATGTTTCTCTATGCCAGTGAATTGCAAGGACTAGGTTTCAGCTGGAATTAGAAGATGGAATTGTGGGATGGAGCCCAGCGTGCAGAAGAAAAATGTTACTGCACTGTTGACCAGGCAAGGGCCAAAGGTCAGGCTCAGATATCAATAATTATAAATGAGGCCATCCTCCTTCAACTTTGCTCACTGTGGAGAGGTAGCTAGGAACAACCCTGACTCAGACACAGATCTGACACAACTGATCTGCAGATCATGAACAGGGCTGCCTCAAGCATATGCAGTGCCGGGGTGCAAAGATCCGCCCAGCGCCCCCCTCCCCCGAGTTGCCCAGTCCCAGGCGAGCAGGAGGGTGGAGCCATCTGCCTCAGCGTCTCACTGGCTCGGTTGCCCCCGAACTTGCGGCACAAAGCCGCTTGCAGTAGAAGAGCCCACCGTGCCGCTCTGACTGACAGGCAGGCTCTTCCCCGGACTCAAATCTTGGGCCCCAGACTCTTGGCCTGGTCCCCTGAGAGCCTGGTGCCCAGGTGCCCCACACCCCTAGTGCCTATGGGTAAGACGGCCCTGATCATGAAGCTTGGCTGCCAGAATAGCATGAAGAAGCTAACTCAACCACAGAATGCCTATAAGGCAGGGGCCAGAACAGGGAAAGGGGACCAGCAGAGCTAGCAGCACATGCAGCAGCATTAGATGAAGGAGCTCCAAGCCAGCAGAGAACGACAAGTTGGGGTATGCCTGAGGCAGTGGCGGACATTGGTGCTATGGCACCCAGTCCTTGTGCTGCCTTTCCAAAGGTGAGTAAGGAGGTGCCCAGCTTTGGGAAGGAGGCATGAGGGCTCTGAAAGGGTCCTAGAGCCCTGGCATCTCCTTCCCAAAGTTGGGAAAATGCTAACTAGACTTAATGGACTATGAGAAGGCATGCCTCAGCCACTTGCACAACCTTAAATGTTTCCCTGCCTGAGATGGGGAGTGCTAGCATTGAAGACTGTGTGTAATTGAAACTGTGCCATTAAGCCTCACAGGAACCTGTATGATTAAGATAATAGACCCAGAGTTTGTCTAATAAAGAAGTAAGAGTCCCAACAAGCTTTGAAAGTTGATTCAAAAGACTTCTAGCATTTAGCACCATCCAAACTCTTGACCCCAAAAGCAACTACAGTACCTCACACAACTTGGTTGCATTTATCTACAAGGCAACCTAGCAAATCTTCCCTCAAATAGATTTATTGGGCTATGTTATTTCTGTTTTCTTGCAAAGAAATGACACTGTTGTAAATAATGGGCACCCTCTTCCCCAATATAAAATATAGATACAGCCAGTCTGAAATGATTGCTGTCACCAATCTGGAGGATGAACCTTACAACCCTTGGCTGGCTTTATTTTAGCCTCTGCTCCGTATTGATCAAACCATAAAATGGGTATATTAATATCAAAGGAAAACAGTACCTGAATCATTGGGGAGGTGTTTAATAGGGTTGAAAGTCCATAAATTCAAAAGTAGCTCATAACTCATGTGGACAAATTCTACAGGGAAACATCACAATGGGCAGAATAAGGGGCATTCTATCATCATGCTATACAAAATAATCCACTCTGTTGTTTATCAATACATCTCTGGCATTAAAACAAATTATGTCATCTAATGGCGATGGCTGAAGCTCAGCCTTAGCATTTATGTAAGACTTCAGATTGTTCAAAGAATTTCACACACACACACACACACACACACACACATTATATGAGTGATCCTTATAACAACCCGGAAGAGTAGATCAATACTATCCATGATTTTGATGAGTTCTCTCCAGGTTTATCCTAGCAACAATGCTGTGAAATAGGTTAGACTGGGAGGCAGTGGCCCAAGATGAACAAGTGAGCCCCTCCAGGTAATTTTAAAAGCCTATGCCTTGCCAGAGTCAGCTGGGGAAAGAGTTTGCCAGGAATCTATGTGTTTCCACCTAGAGGCTTACATGCTCATTTGGGGTTGTTTGTTCTTCTTCCCCTACAAGTAACTTTAAAAGTTTGTGCCTTGCTAGTGGTGTGAGGAGAAAGAAAAGAGGTAAAGGGCTTTTGTCTTGGGGCTCTTTGCCTGGGGCTAGTGAGAGCCCAGCACACTCCTCCAAAAGGAAGGTGGAAAGGAGTTATCTTAAATCGGGAAGTTTTAACGTTTAATGTTTCATTATGTTTTTATATTCTGCTGGAAGCTGTCCAGAGTGGCTGGGGAATTATCATCATCATCTTCGTCATCATCATCCCACATGGAGAAAAGCCATCAGGTCCAATTCAATTACGGTAAGTAGTTCAACTAGTGGGAGCCAGTGTAAAGGCTCCTGCTAGGGCAACAGGGCTTTCTCCCTCTTCTTCCCCTGTGTGCCCCCCCCCAACAAATAAGCTCTTCGGAGTGGAACAACACACAGGAGGAGGGGAGGGAATGGGATGCTTGTTTTAACATGATGTTGAGCTCTTCTTTTCATATATATCTGGGTCTCCCATGGAATTTCCCCACCTCCCCATTATTATTGTGAGCTGCTCTTGAGCTCAATGCAATTGTTGGGAAAGTGGAATACTACTACTACTACTACTAATTATAATAATTTATTACTTATACCCCACCCATCTGACTGGGTTTCCCCAGCCACTCTGGGCAGCTTCCAACAAAATACTAAAAATACATTAAAACACCAGTCATTAAAAACTTCCCTAAACAGGGCTGCCTTCAGATGTCCTTTAAAAATAGGATAGCTGCTTATTTCCTTGACATCTGATGGGAGGGTGTTCCACAGGGCTGGTGCCACTACCGAGAAGGCCCTCTGCCTGGTTCCCTGTAACCTCACTTCTTGCAGTGAGGGAACTGCCAGAAAGCCCTCGGAGGTGGACCTCAGTGTCCAGGCCGAACAATGGGGGGTGGAGACGCTCTGAAACGAATCAAAATTCAAAAGGGGAGGGGTACATGGCTGAGTGGAGATTGAACCTGCACCTCCTAGGCCCTACACTTACCTTGAAGTGGCGCCTTTCAGGAATGTCAGGAAACAGGAAAGCAAATAAGTTAAATAAGATTACTTAGCAGGTAAGATGTTAGACTTGCATGGCTGATTTGCAACATCATCATCAACAGAATAGGATTCTCCTCAAATATTTCATTTAGAAAATTCAGAATAATGTAAAATCCTGTTATGAGATGACCACAGTGTTTCCAGGAAAAGTGTCTATTTTTTTAAAAAAAAGTTCCAAAGCAGCCTCCAGTCAGAGGATGGGAGCAGGGGACTGGATGTAGCCATGAGTGGGTGGCAATATGTGACCACAGTATGAACACTACAGTGGTACCTCAGGTTACATACGCTTCAGGTTACATACACTTCAGGTTACATACACTTCAGGTTACAGACTCTGCTAACCCAGAAATAGTACCTCAGGTTAAGAACTTTGCTTCAGGATGAGAACAGAAATTGTGTGCCAGCGGCACAGCAGCACCAGAAGGCCCCATTAGCTAAAGTGGTGCTTCAGGTTAAGAACAGTTTCAGGTTAAGAACAGACCTCCAGAATGAATTAAGTTCTTAACCTGAGGTAACACTGTATAACCTACTTCCACACATGCAAAATAAACAAAATTAGGACTTGCTTTGTGGGTAATGTAAAAGTTAGTGAAACTTCTACCCTCCCCACAATTTGGTGACACGTTAATCAGGATCCTTGCAAGATGACCTGAGAAAGGAAGAACGAATCATTTGGCCTGTGTCCATGAGATTAGCAAAACATCCTGCTTTGCAGATAAACTCATGTAATGAAATGTATAATGTCATCTGCTTTATCGGAGTTGGCGGATTCCCTCATTTGTGTTCTTATTTACAGTGGGAGGCTGAGCTTTGGATACAGACATTTTAATCTTTTATTTTTATTATTATGATTATTTGTGCAAAGCAAGAGAAACTTCATTGCTCAAACTGCACCACTAATCTCTTCCCATTCTGTCCTCAAAGAAATAGTAATTTACAAGGGTTCTATCTTGTTTTATGGAACCACTCAAGGGAGGGGGGCTGGACATTTGATTGGAGAGAGAAAAATGTGTTATACTTGTTGTTTGAAAATCCAAGCATGCAACATGATCCCTGCATGGTTTTAAAAACTAGCATGAAGAAAACATTATGAAAATGCAGCAGTAGCTAAGATGGTTCAAATATGCAAAATGTACATACCAATTAAATCCAATTGTGTGTGACTTTTTTAAAAAGAAAGCCATACGCAAACAGAAAGGGCCCATTAATTTCTGCAAGCTGGAAAACACACATCTAATTTCATTTTATTATTTTTATTCCTTCTTTTCAACAATGCTCATTTTTGTTGTGTTTGTCTATAAACTACTCCCTTCAAGGAAAAAGAAAATAAGAGTACAAACAGCAAAATGAGAAAACACAGTCTACTGTCTTGGATGTAGCCAGCTAAATCATGTTAGCCTAAGCAGACATTTTGGCATGATTAGTCTTATGTAAATTGATGCAGAAGTAAACCAGGATGAGGAGTGACAGAAATGCTACCTTCGACTTTTTGTGCACCGTCATCACACTGGAGGATTGGATGGGAGAGTGTTAACAGGTCAGAAGGCCTGCTTAAAGCTGGTTAAGCCTGGCACATGGTTTTGTTAAGTAAAGTGCAGGCAATGTGTTGTCATGGAAACTAAATGGTTAGAGAGTAGCTTCTTGATACTGGCCATTGGGGGGATGATCAGAGAAGAGGGGTAAGCCTCCCTCCCTTCCAGCTAAGGATGAGGTAACTGAGTTTTTACTGTGTGAAGAGACACAACATTCTGACCCAGAGATCAAGAGAGCTACACGAAACTTAAGCACCGTAGGGTGTTACCTGTCTCCCTGGAGTTCTGATGAGTGCCGTGGAGTTTGGCTGCCTGCTAAATAAGCTCATATGTTATAAAACATTGATCAGCTTCTAGTGCACTCCTTACAAGGCAAACTGAACCTGTGAAATTTCTGCAGTCTTGGAACTTCTCATAACTCAGAGTATGTGCTCTCCGTCAGAAGAGTGCAAAGAATCCAAAGCTGACAGCTCAACAGGAGTGGTCTCAAGCATATGGCAGTATAGTACTTATAGTTTACAGCACAGTTTGGTGTGCATTAAGTATTTGTTTTAATTTTCCCTTTTCACCCTTACTCCCTATAAATGCCTATAAATCCCCATAAATTAAAATGGTTATAAATGTCTCAAACTGACAGTAATTGATTTGTATGAAGGATGCTAAGCCTTAAAAATGGAGGCAATGAAAATACTTTTGTTACCTATGGAAAATATTTCAATTAAAAAAATGTTATTGATACAAAAAACTTTTATTAATGATCAACAATCTAAGCATACACATAATTATGCATAATGTCATATCCATACTAATTATGCTATATATACTTTAACACAAATTTGTTTATATGTTCAGAAATGTTTATCTGAGTATATACTGTTATTTCATTTTAACTCATTTTATGTAATTGTTGCATGTCATATGTCTAAATATAGCCTAATAACTTATTTTTTTTTTGAAAGGAGTGCTCTCAGAGATCACTCTAAATCACGTTGACTAGCTGGAGGAGTGTGTGTTATTAGACCATTAGAATTATACACACACACAGTATTCAAAAGTTCTGTTTGAGGTCAACTAAGCTGCACATACTGGAGAGCAAAGGAGACTGTGGAAGACATCTTCAGTAAACTGGCATGCAACTGGAACATCTTTTCTCTCCTGTGCTTGGTTGTGATGGTAGCTGAGGCAGCAAAGAATAATTGCTTTCTACCTAGAGACCATGATTTCAACTCCACCCATTTCTTAAGCCTGAAAAACTAGTATCAAATATATATTTTGACAAATACCTATTCCCCAATCTACATTATTGTCGCCATCCCTGTTTTATCACTGCAAAATGTAGCTGATTCCAGGGCCCCTCCACATCTCACCAGTTTTATATTCTTTGCAACACCTTCTCATTATATGGCAATCAAAACAACTGCAAAATAATGCTCATTATGAAGAAATAATGAACTAGCAAAAAACAAACATCTGCTTTGCAGAATTTCAAAGGGTAGTCTTTTGACTGTAGATAATGCATTTTCCAGATTGGAATATGTGAACATTGTGAGTTTTGGGAAAGAATAGCTGGCTTTGCTATTTTCTAGACATTCCCCCCACCCCTCTTTTTATAGGAAAGAAAGAGAGAAAGAGTCCTGCTGGGCCAAGCCAAAGGTCTAGCTCCCTATTCTGCTTCTAACAGTGGTCAGCCAGAAGCCTCTGGGAAGTCAAAAGAAGGCATAAAGTGACCCCTGACTCTAATAATCAGACTAACATGTCTCTGAACATGGAAGCATGCAATGCTAGATTTCTATTTCCACTTCACACATTTTGCCATTCTGCTAAAGTATTCCTGCTCCTTCCTCCCAAGTCATCCATGGGGAGGCCCCAGAGAGAAGGCAGACACAAAAATAGGCAAATATGCATGTGCCGGCCAAACTTGCACAACAACTGCTCCAGTACCCCTTGGGGGCATCGTTAAAAATTATTGACAACTATCAATTATTAGTTTCCCCCTCTCTTTGTACTGCTTGACTCAGAGTGGGATTGGTTGTTAGCAGGGCTGTCTTAAGCATATGAGGTGCCAGGGTGCAAAGGTCCGCCCGGTGCCCCCCCAGGTTGCTCAGTCCCATATAATAATAATAATTTATTATTTATATCCTGCCCATCTGGCCAGTCCCAGGTGCGCAGAAGGGTGGAGCCGGCCGGCTGCCTCAGCGTCTTGCTGGCTCGGTCACCCCCGAACTCGCAGAGCCGCCCACAGCAGAATAGCCCATCCCGGCACTCTGACTGTCTGGCAGGCTCTTCCCCAGACTCAACTCTTGGATCCTGGACTCTTGGCCTGGTGCCCCTGAGAGCCCAGCACCCGGGTGCCCCTCACACCTAGCGCCTATGGGTAAGACGGCCCTGGTTGTTAGTCTGGTGTCTGGTGCAGAAGCAGTTGGTGCAGAACATCACTGACCTCCCATCACTCACATTGCTATGGCAGTCCAAGAAGGGGTGGGTGAAGTGTGACACCTCTCTCTCTCTGTCTCTCTCTCTCTCTCTCTTGGTGTGTGTGTGTCTCACCTCATACTGCCATTTCATAACTTCAACACCTAAAGTTATTGAGCTCCATCTTTGCAAACCACCCTCGATGCCTACCTCTGAAGGTGATGGCAAGCAACCAGAAGACAGCCTTGCCTTCAACGGTACTAATTCACTGGTGTTAATCAAAGAAATAGCAGCTAGGTGTACCCACTGTGGCTAATTTTCTTGCTGAAGTCACCTGAAAATTATATTCATCGGCTTGTTAAAGAGATTCACAAGAGGAAACCCTGTAAGCACAAGGAATGCATGTACACGTAGTCAAACTTTTTAAGCTGACTTTCTCTCCACCACCTGCCCTGTCTAGAGGGGAAGGGGCCATTTCATGTAAAGAAAAGGAGTCGTGGGACCACTGCTGCTTTTCATGTAGAACGATGGAGTGACATGTGAGTCGCCACTTTATGATTATGAAATGTATCCATATTATCAAGTAACCCACCTGCCTGTTGTTAAGAGGTGATTACCGGGAAAACGACTCATTGTGTCAGCAAAACGCCTGAGTACAGCTCCCAGCTGAAGTTCCACTGACCTTAAGATGAAGAAAATGGTAAATGCCCTTGAAACAATGCTTTTTGTTCTAGCCTCTTTTGAAGCAGACCCAGTCTTTTTTTTGAGTTGCGGAACTCTGCAAAGATTATTTTTTTAAAGGCAAAAATAAAACAAGAGTATCAATAGAGAGGAGAGGGACATTGTCTGCTTTTTGAAATCCCTGTTGCTCCTTTTGAGCATACAACAGCATGAAACTCGGAGAAGACACATTTTGAACATTTCTAACTGTTCTCAGCTGCTGAGAGAGCAAAATGGTGACACTGGTTAGGCGAGAACATAATGAAAGGGCTTTATTGGAAGTAGCTGGGCCTCTTGAGAGCCTCTTCTTAGTTAAACCCATTTATATATAAAAAAGATGAGTTTGTATCCCCCCCCCCCACACACACTGGGAACTTTAATGATCAAGGACCATCCATGTTTTGAAAGCTGAGGTCAAGGACATTACAATTGGTTTGAAAGAGGGACGTGTCTGTTGGAAACGCTGAAAGCCACTTGTCCATCAACTTGGTTCCTCTCTCTTCTTCAGAGATCTATCGCAGACAAATTGCATTTCCCCCCTGTTATAACTTTGGGCAATAAGCAGTGGCAAAAATAGAAAGGAAGGAGGAAAAAAACTCACTTCTGACGGTGCTGGTTCCTTTTGAACAAGAGATACAGTGAAATAAACAAACCTTTTAAGTATATGACCAGCTGCAGTAAAAGGGACAGCATGTGTGATTTATAAGAGGACTTCCGCATGGACAAAGGGCTTCTGAAGGTCCCCGCCTCCACCATCATTAGCAGAGCAGGGCCCTATTTGAGAAAGCACCTTTAAATCTCACTAGATTTTAATCTGGAGTGGGTGAATCCAGACTGTTTCCAGAATCTGTCACTTTTGCATGTTGCTCACCTGAAAGCCCTTTTCATCTGTAAACCCACATTTTATCATGCTGTATAATGGACCAGAGCCTGGCATGCTCTGGTCCCTGGGGTCACGAAGAGTCAGACATTACTAAATGACTAAACAACAACAATAATCAAAATGCCTGATGCCACAAATGAAAACAGTATATAAAGTTGTGTCTTATCTTGGAAATTCATTTTCTATTAAGTAGCAAATGCCATTTTTCAATAAACTTGTTTGGTGCATGTCTTTCACTGTTTTTTTTGCAGTAGGCATGTTTCCTTAACAGTGCTCTGTCCCATAGTTTCTAACCAAAAACCAATCCTGGGAAATATTCAGCGCAGCTCTGACTTCAGTGTGGTGTGAGCAGCCTTTATACATGATTTCTTCTTCTCTGAGCATCTTTCACAATAAATTGTATTTTAGAGCTGTTTTCCTTTTACTCTGGCACCCCACACCATGGGGCTGTTGCAAAGTGCATTGAGGCCAATTCTCTTACACATTAGCTTCCCTCTTTCTGCTTCTTGTGGAAATGCTTAATTGTGGGGCCATTTATCAAACCTGTGATTTCCAAAGCTCCTTCTTAAAACTGCCTCCCAGGAGAAGCCTTCAGTTCCTCAGGTCTGACAACCACATAAATTATTTTTAGGTGTTAGAGTTCTCTGTTATTTGTAGGTGAGTTGTGCTGTTCACTTAGGGAAGCTCTTGGGCCCCTGAAGAAATCTACTGTGTGATTGCATTCCAACACCATGCATTATGAAAAGTAGCCTCAGCTCCTGGCCCTGAATCTTGAGCCTGTCTCATAACAAATGGTCTCAATTAATGAAAACCCTGCAAAGGCTATGGTAATGCCAGCCTGAAAGAATTGCATTGGTCAAAACTGGAGGTAAGAAATTTTGTTGGAATGAATTCTTTGAGGTGAAAGAGATAGGGTTCCACGTACCCCTTCTGAATGTCAACTTCACTTGCGCCTGATCCAGATAATGTTTCAGGAACAATGTCTCCAGAATGCAGCCCACACAATTATGTTTTTGGGTTAACATGGGTTTATAGAAGCATCTTCATCCCCATCATTCAGCCTGGACACTAAGGTCCAGCTCCGGGGGCCTTGTGGCAGTTCCCTCACGGTGAGAAGTAAAGTGACAGGGAACCAGGCAGAGGGCCTTCTCAGCAGTGGCCTCCCTGTAGAATGTCCTCCCATCAGATGTCAAGGAGATCAAGAACTACACAACTTTTAGAAGACATCTGAAGGCAGCCCTGTACTGGGAATTTTTCAATGTTTGATGTTTTATTATGTTTTTATATGTGTTGGAAGTCACAACCAAGGTGGGCGGGATATACAGAATACCATTATTTTTATTTTTTTATTATCAACAAAGATAAAAGTTTGTGGCTGCCCACAAAAAAGATGATGGCTCCTCCACCTGGGTTCACCCTAGAAAGCATGTGTATTAGGGAAGAAGATAGGCAAAGTTGGTCCAGCAGGTAGCTGTAGCAATAGTGGCAAGGTATGCAAAGGTGAATAGCTCTAGCAATGGCAGTGAGGTGTGCAATGAGGTGTACAATGAAAAGGTGTGTTGTGTTCAGACCAGGGATAGGACAAGTCTGAGAAGGTAAATCCAGATTAAAGGGAGGGGGATATGGGGTGACATTTTTGATAAGGATTACATTGTGTAGGTGTGGCAGAAAGAAAAGAAAAAAACACCCTTGCGTGCATGAGGGGCACAGAGTTCCCAATTAGGTGCCCACTGGTAGCACTGGTAGTGCAAAAGTTACAGCTGCACAAGGAGTCTATGGGTTGCACACATCCTCTTGTGATTCATCTGTTTAGGTATGTCAATTCAAGGCAGTAAATATTTTGCTTATCTCTCTCACACAAACTGTTTGACTCTGTAACAGTTAGGGGATAATCTTCAAAAAAGAATAATAAATGCAAAGCTGCAGATGAATAATATCACCCAATTAATTCAGGAAACTCTGAGGTCAGGGGAGGCAGGGAACCGTCTCAACATCGCAGGTGACAGAAAAGGTCACAGAGCTGCATATGTATTGTTTTGCCCTTTGCTATTTAAGAAGTTAATTAAGTTGCAGTTTCTGTGTTTGTACATTTATTAATGCATGTATTTAATCAGTCTAGTAATTAGTTCCGCCGTTAAGCTAAGAACAGCAGCCTACTACCTGAGGCTCAGAGGATCAGTCTCATTTGTCCATGGCCATGGCAGCAGAGAAACGGAAGGAGCTAGATGATTTCCAGTTGGCGGGGAGGGGGGTTGCGGGCAGGGAAGAACAATAGGCTGATCTTTATAGTATTTCTGAAATTGACTACCTCATCTAAACAAAACACCCAGGACCCATACACCAATCTGCATAACCATGCGCACACATGGCTAAACTAGACCTCAATAATAAAGCCAAACTGGGTTGCCCGTTTTGCTTCCTGATTCCTTCAGCCCTGTATTGAAACCAGGCAGGCAAATGGCAATCAGCTGATTGGTGCCACTTGCAAACCTCACTTTCATCAGGAAGTGATGTCTTTACCTGCCCCACACCTGGTATTATATATGATGTCAGGTCATGGGCAGCTGGAGGGAAGGAGCAGGACCAGACTTCCCATCAGCTGTGGGCTACGGAGAGGAATGGAGAGAGATGACAGGGAGTTTGAAGCAGCGTGGGCACAGCAGCAGCACTGGCTTGGCTCAATTGCTGCACTTACACTGTGCCTTGCAAGCAGAAGGCCCAAACCCACTGCTCCCTACGCCTCAGAGCCCACCGTGTCCATGGAAACAGGGACCCCTCTGGCTCTGGTGATGGGTCCTGCTGCTCTGGTTCCTGTGCACCGACCCCCATCCTCTCATCATCCTCCATCACCTCATGAGTACTTCCTACACCAACCTCTCCTTCCCCATCCCCAGCTTGCCCCAATGTGTCTCTGTTCTGGCTACACCCCCACCAGGATCCTCTTCCTCCTCCCCGTTGTCCTGCCAGTTCATGATAGCAAGGCTCAGGGAACACCCTCATATAGTGAAAGATTTGACTGCAAGGACAGGGGCCCACTCACAAACATACAGCTGACATGAAATCATTTAAAGAAGTTGTTGTTGTTGTTTAGTCGTTTAGTCATGTCCGACTCTTCGTGACCCCATGGACCAGAGCACGCCAGGCACTTCTGTCTTCCACTGCCTCCCGCAGTTTGGTCAGACTCATGCTGGTAGCTTCGAGAACACTAAAGAAGTACTAATTAAAAAAAATAAAAATCCAGGAAAAGAAGACAATAACAAATATTAAATGATCCGTTTGTGCCGCCCTCCCAAAAAATAATGAATAAAAATGGCGGTAGTCATTGTGGTTCTGCTTGGCTATTTGTTCCCATTTCTGGCCTTCCATAGCAACACAAAACAAGAAAAAGCTGTTAAAGCAGCCAGGAAGTTCTTTAGATAAAGGGCTTGATCAACCTAACCAAAATGCTTTCACTCCTCTTTTTTTAAAAAAACCAAAACAAAACAGAAACCATTGACAGCTGGACATTCAAAATAGCCAAGATCCCAGTTTCACATTATTTTTCTCCTCTGTCCAATTACATCCAGCTATTTCCCTCCCAGCCATTACTAAGGATCTGTGTGCACAAAATTTACAGAAATGTGTCAAATGAGAAAAGTAAAAGGCTGTGTGAAATCTTCTTTTTTATCTGCTAGATGGGAACAAAAGCGATGCCAGGAGATTACACAGAAAGGAGATTTCAGTTGCCTGAGTACAATCTACATAACAAATCCTAAAATAACACATTGGATGTACAAGGGGAGACAACTGAAACCCTGCTTGAATAATCAGGTGTTCTTTTTAAAGCTGGGAAATTGTTGTCTGATGTATTTTTAAAAGATTTTTTTTTGGGGGGGGTGCTCTCTAAGTAGTTTTTCTGCCCGCTGCAAGTGAAGCACCTTCCATTTCTTTGCCTGGCTGAATATGCAGATAAGAAAGGTGCCTTCATTTGCTAATTTTCTCCAAGCATTAGATAAAATTACACAGCAGGGCAAGTCTAGGATTAGATGTAGGTCGGGTAATGTGAGGTCTACTACAGCTAAAGTGCCATTCCACTCCTATTAAACACAGCATTGTTAACTTTATGTGCCAAATGGAACATTTCAGAAGATAGCACAAAGCCAGCATGAATGGCTTCATATTCCGCAATGAAGTCCTTGCATATAAACCAAGGATGAGGATACTGCAGACCCCCAGATGTGGATGGACTCATGTTCCCATCAGCCCCAGCCAGCATGTCCAACATTCATTCATTCGTTCATTTGTTCATTTAAATTTATATACAGTGGTACCTCGGGTTAAGTACTTAATTCATTCTGGAGGTCTGTTCTTAACCTGAAACTGTTCTTAACCTGAAGACCACTTTAGCTAATGGGGCCTCCTGCTGCTGCCGCGTCACCGGAGCACAATTTCTGTTCTCATCCTGAAGCAAAGTTCTTAACCCAAGGTAATATTTCTGGGTTAGCGGAGTCTGTAACCTGAAGCGTATGTAACCTGAAGCATATGTAACCCGAGGTACCACTGTACTGCTTGAGTGTAGTAAAACCTCTAAGCAGTTTGCAGGACACATTAAAATTATCAATAAAAATTGTTAATTTGAGGCTCAGATTGCAAGGGGATGTTGTCGAAAATATATGGTGCACTGGCTGAAAAATTAATTGGTATGCTATTGAGATTGCGCTGAATATAGGTCAGTTGGTTGGAACATGGTGCTTATAATACCAAGGTTGCAGGTTCGATCCCCATATGGGACAACTGCATGTCTCTGCATTGCGGGGGGGGGGGGTGGACTGGATGGCCCTTAGGGTCCCTTCTAACTCTACTATTCTATGATCTACAGGAGATGGACTTGGCTGAGTGGCACACAACAACCCTGCAGTGCACTGTCCTTGCTTTCTGTGTACTTTTGACTCAGGGTAAGACATCTCTTGCAGTCCTCGTTTCCAGTTTGAGTGTTAGAGCTTTGTGGTCTTTTTGGCTCTGGCATTGTTAGGATTATTGACAACTTAGGTCCTCATTGGCTGGTGGGTGGTGTACAGCTGCAGACCCTCCAAGTGTCTCTGTTTTCCAGGAACAGTCCTGGATTTACAGAAGCTGTCCCAGTTTCTGATTTGATCCCAAAATGTCCCACTTTTCCTTAAAGGTAAAGGTAAAGGGACCCCTGACAGTTAAGTCCAGTCGTGAACGACTCTGGGGTTGCGATACTCATCTCGCTTTACAGGCCGAGAGAGCCGGTGTTTGTCTGCTTCTGCAGACAGTTTTTTCTGGGTCATGTGGCAAGCATGACTAAGCTGCTTCTGGCGAAGCCAGAGCAGCGCACGGAAATGCCGTTTACCTTCCCGCCAGAGTGGTATCTATTTTTCTACTTGCACTGCATGCTTTCGAACTGCTAGGTTGGTAGGAGCTGGGACAGAGCAACGTGAGCTCACCCCGTCGCGGGGATTTGAACCGCCGACCTTCCAATCAGCAAGTCCAAGCGGCACAGTGGTTTAAACCATAGTGCCACAATAGGTTGTCCCTATTCTTATTGGATAAATGATGGAGGGTATGGAGCTATGCAGTGCTATTTTCCTAGAAAAAGAGGTGCCAGAACTCACCATGAACACCTCCCTTGTTCTCTTATAATGGCAATGGCGCCCACCTGAGAGCTGCCAGAACTGTGTTCTGCTAAGTTCTGGCTGAAAAAAAGCTGGAAGTGTTTAATGTTTTATTATGTTTTTATATATGTTGGAAGCCACCCAGAGTGGCTGGGGCAACCCAGCCAGATGGGTAGGGTATAATAATAATAATAATAATAATAATAATAATAATAATAATGGAATAGGATGTCCCTATTTTCATCAGAGAAATGTTGGAGGGTATGCAGGTAATGGAGGGTGTGCAGGATAAAAATATTGTCTATATGGTCACTCCCCTGAGTTGCCAAGGTCTGGGGGGGGGGGACTTCCAATGATCAGCTTCCCATGGCTAATTAGATAGATTGCTTTTGGCCAGGGCTGTCTCTCTCACAGCTATTACTTAACAGCCTGGGGTGGGTGACCAAGACAGACCCTCCTCTGGATGTCTGGAAACATGTGGGAAGTAACAAGGAAAGGTCAGCTTGAGGAAGAGAGTGATGTCATCCTACTAGGGGAGGCAGCAAGAGATTTTGCTCTCCTAAGAGTCTCACTAAGCTTTAGTAACTTACACCGGAGGCAAGTTACTTAGTGTACTGCTCTGATACGTCTTCTTTTTGGCTAAGGTGACATTTCCCATAAAGTTTGTTTATCCTTTTGGATAAATGAGAGTGTAAGTGTTCACTGACTGGGCAGGGAGTAGGGGAGGGAGGAATTGCATCTTCACATTGATGAGCCACAAGAAGAGAGGGTGTTCCCCCAGCAATTCTCTACTATTCAAGCTCAGCAGAAGCAGATCTCTTTTCTCCCACTCAAGAGAGAAAACCCCCTACAGTTTAAACACTTTCTCGACTCCTCAAATACAAGGGGTGGCATTCAACTACTTTTTATTCAGTGTAGGCCCACTGGAATTAATGAATGTAACTAACTCATTATAAAAGGTCTACTCTGAGTAAAGTAAAGACCATAAAAGGTTATTGTATGGTTTGCATACAATGGATAATGATAAATATTAGCATATCCCTCCTGATCAGCCTTCTTTTTCCTGAATCTAAAATGTGAAATTCCACTCTTATATTCTCAGCCATTTGTCATGTTCCAAAGTCTAGATTTATGCACAAATGGCCTCTCAAAATTTTCCGCACTACTTGTGAGCAGAGAAATTCAGGTGGACCATTTCGCCATATTTCTCAAGGAGGAGAAAAATTTTTCCAACAGTAGTAGTGACAAATCCAAGCTTGCCCAGAAAATTCTATGAGTTGAACTCAGCCTAGGGATCCTAGACACAAGGGACTGTTCAAAATATCCAAATTCTTATGACTTGGTGATGATGTTGGTTAGATTTCAAACTTCCTCTCTTTTCTTTTAAATGGAATGTAAACCCCAAGTCCATTTAAGGACTTTACTATTAACATGTTATGCAACAAGAGAGTCAGCAATACCAAGGAAGAAATTGGGATCTTTCCCCTCTCACAAAAGTGTAAGGCCTAACCTAGTTTCACAGGGAAAACATTTCTAAATCTAGAGCGCTGAAAGCTCTAATTTTTCCATTAGAGAAATGAATTAAACGTTTAGAACCGAAACCTATTTAATCAGGCAGAAAAATCTTAATTCATATTAAACAGGAGCACTGCAATGATGCTGCAATTCAGGATTCTTTTTTAAAGAATGAAATGGCAAATGATTCTGTTGGGTATCAAGAATGTTAAATGCTCAACTTATTGATTCTTCGGGTAGGCCCCCACAAAAATCTCCACAGGTGAATGGCTAATTAGAAAAGAATTCCAGTGAAGAAGTGACATTATCTGTCTGTCGGTACATAATAGGGCTGTGCTTAACATTCAAATGTTTTTCATTTTGACTATTGAGAGTGGTAGCCAAGGCAGTGTTGCTTCTGAAAAAGGTCAGGCAGGCAGAACATCATTTTTTAAGAGAAAAGCTAGCCCTGCTAGCCCTGATGCTAGCAGTCAGCCAGATGGGTCACTGACCTAGAATCATAGAATTGTAGAACTGAAGGGAACACAAGGGTCATCTAGTCCAATGCCCTGCAATGCAGAAATATTTTGCCCAACGTGGGACTCAAACTCATGAACCTGAGATTAAAGGGTCTTGTGCTCTGCCAGCTGAGTTCCCCCAACCTCTTACTGGCCCTCCCCAGTTGTACAGCCACTCAATACCCTTCCCACCATGCCACTGGACAATTCTTTTGGTCACGGGCTGCTTTCCAATGGCTTTCAAGCTCAACTGATATCCAAGCTCGGCTTCCATCCATAGGGCCCACCTTCATTCATGCAATGCTCCAGCCTATAGATCTGTATTCCATAGATAGATTGGTTGAAAGATTGCCTTCTGAGTAAATTAAGTTGGTGGGTGGCCACAGAAGATTGAAACCAAGCTTGGCTCCCATTCAGAAGTGGCTGTGGCACCTGGTCACTGCTATACAGAAAGCAGTAATTCATAGAATTGTAGAATCTTAGAGCTGGAAGGGACCTTGAGGGTCATCTAGTTCAACCCCTTGCAATGCAGGACTCTTAACTAGATTATACATGGCAGATGGCCATCCAACCTCTTCTTAGAGAGTCCACAACCTCCTGAGGAAGACCATTCCACTGTCGAACAGCTCTTACTGTCAGAAAGTTCTTTTTGATGTTTGGTCAGAATCTCATTTCTTAGTACCTTCAATGTTCTAGTCAAATGATAGCTCAATTTTTCTTCAACAATTTTGTTCTTCCTGTGAAAATAAAACTCAAATAGACATTTTAAAAAACAAGTCCCAAAGGGCTGTGCAAATCAGCCCTCAGCAGCCAATAAAGTTAAGTGTTCAGACATAACCAGGAACTTCAGATTATGAAACATCGGTGTTTTTTTAAGCTGTACTTTATAAAATCTGAATGTTTAATGATTTGGAGACACCGTTAACAAGTTCTAAAATATAGAAAAGCCAAAAAAGATGCGTAATAATGAAAGCATACATATTTAATCGGAATATTTATCTCTAATTGTTCTCTGCTCTTTTCCCTTCTTATTTGCTTTCAGGGGTGTTATTTTTGTAATAAATCAATGATGAAGTTTTATTGTGATCTAAATGTACATTGCTGAGGCAAATTCCACATTAATTCTAAGTATACCAGTCAGCTAGATGGCTTAATATGCCCTTACATCTCTGCTTAAGCACTCAAGAAATGACATTCTAGATTTGGAGAGTCAGGGACCACTCCATACTCTGTGGGTGAGGACATACATAATATAAAAGGCCCATCATTCAACTGTACTTCTTCCACAACTGAACTAGCAGTAAGCATAGCATAGAAGCACTGGCTTAAAGCCACTGCAATGTCCATGTCCATATATCCCCACATCTGAGTAATTGTGATGGACCATTGCAGCTTTCTTGTATCTTTGTCTGCTGGCTGTGGGGGATATTTGCTAACATTCTCCAGCTGGAAGGGGAGGAGGAAGGAGCATCAGTGGGATGGAGAAACAAGGGAATGAAAGGACAGGGAGCAGCAAAACTGATTGCTTTGGACCATTCTTTCAGTTGTGAACGTGGCTTCTCAATTGAGATTGCACTGTAAGTTCTCTTCTTACATTGGTCTTCCCCCTTATTTTGAGAATTCTTCCATCAGTTCATTCAGCTGCCATGAGGAAGCACTCAGGAGGCCCTGAGCTATTCCTTTTCTCACTGTTTTTTATAGGATTGCTGAGCTAGTGGTATGTTTTGAAGTGCTGGTGCTCATCCTGACAACTTCATAGGCACGCTCGCAAGGAGAGTCCCAAAATGCAATTATCAGTGCTGATCAATTATTATTATGCACATAAACACACATACCAAAGAGCAACAGTACACAGTCGAATCCGTTCTGGAAGTCTGTTTGATTCCTGAAACCATTCGAAAACAAAGGTGCGGCTTCTGATTGGCTGCAGGAGCTTCCTGAACTCAATTGGAAGCCGCGGAAGGTCCGTTGGACGTTCGGGTTCCAAAGAACATTCGCACACCGGAACACTCCTGGGTTTGCTTCGTTCGGAAGCCAAAACGTTCGAGTCACAAGGCGTTCGACAACCAAGGTACAACGGCATAGCAGGATACCCAGTTACTTGAAAGCCTCATCCCATCATTCACCTGCCAGAGCAAAGAGAACCAACCAATTACCTTGGTTCTCTCACAGGTGATATCATTACTCCTGCTGTCAGGCAGTTGGGGGAAGGGACACCATTGGTCAGGACTCATGTATCCTGACCAGTGGATAGGAAAAGGAAAGAAAAAAGTGGGTAAGGGATGAGAACAAGAGGGATGGAAATGAAGAATAAGGCCCAACCTTGACAAAGAGCAAAGGAAGGGCAAGTACACCTCCCTGCAAGGATCAGCTACTCCATCAATAGCTGAAGGTGCCTTCAGATGCAAAGGAATAATTGAGATGAGAAATTGAAAGAAGGCCCAACACAAAAGAACAAGACAAAATGATCCCTTTAGTGGGGGAGAAAGGTTATTACTAATCTGACAATGCAGCGAAGAATTCATGGCACATTGTAGTGGATGACAAAGGAGATAATGGCAATTAGCTGAACAATATCAGAGAAGTGATCCTTAATGCTAAATTACTAGGTGTTCCTGACATGCTACAAATTATTATATGATAAAGAGGAGGGAGTTTGCCCATAATGCATGAGTGTAATATGCATAATTGAGATGATTTTTTTTTAATGGTTAAACATAGCGAAGGCTTTAAGTAGGGAAGATCTGGGATGGAAGACACTGATCTGGGTTGATTCAAATTTTTGTGAAGGATACGACAACATCCATGAAGAGCAGTGTGCTTTTCTCATGGCTGCAGTTCCATGGGTTAAACAGATCTGGTTGAAATGACGCGTCGAAATGTCATTTCAGAGAACCGCAGCAAGAAAACATAAAATAAAATGTTGTAGTGTTTCCTTAGGGTGTGCATGTGTGTTCCCTGAACCCCTTCATTCAAAGAAATAAGAAACTGCGCCACCAGGCTCTATGCCTGAGTCATTCAGATCATCAATAAATTTATGGTACCACAAAAGATACTATTGTACTACTTCATGTTCTTGGGATATTATACAGACTATTATGCAGGTATTGCTATATGGACATTCTGGTCTTGTTTAGAGGGTAACACTGTAAAGGAAAGTAGAAGGATATTAATATTCCTTAACCTGACATGTTATGGGGAGGGAGCAGGGAGTATACAATATGGCACATCTGTATTTCAGCTTTGGCTGTATGTCAGTAAGAACCTATATTTTAAATAAACAGATTAATTAGTGTTGGCAGTACAGTGGTACCTCGGGTTAAGTACTTAATTCATTCTGGAGGTGCGTTCTTAACCTGAAACTTTAGCTAATGGGGCTTAACCACTTTAGCTAATGGGGCTTCCCGCTGCCGCCACACGATTTCTGTTCTCATCCTGAAGCAAAGTTCTTAACCCAAGGTACTATTTCTGGGTTAGCGGAGTCTGTAACCTGAAGTGTCTGTAACCCGAGGTACCACTGTATTAAGAGAGAAATCCTGTGCTCCCTGAGAGGGACTGTAGGATGCTGTGGATGTGAATAGACCCCTCCCCAGTACAGCAGGGGAAAACTACCACAACCACCCTCCTCCTAGCAGTGCTCAGCAGGAGCTGCTCAGAAAAAAGCATGTTGGGACAGATCAAGGGAAAGTTTGGATGTGCAAGGGAAGGGAATATTTGGATATGCAAGAATCAATAACCTCTCATCTCCCACCCAATACAGTGGTACCTCGGGTTAAGTACTTAATTCGTTCCGGAGGTCCATTCTTAACCTGAAACTGTTCTTAACCTGAAGACCACTTTAGCTAATGGGGCCTCCCGCTGCTGCTGCGCTGCCGGAGTACGATTTCTGTTCTCATCCTGAAGCAAAGTTCTTAACCTGAGGTACTATTTCTGGGTTAGCGGAGTCTGTAACCTGAAGCATATGTAACCTGAAGCGTATGTAACCCGAGGTACCACTGTACATCCCATTTCCCCAAAGAGTAAAAAAACAGCAACCACGTGGCCCCTGGAGGAATAGTTCTCTCACTGGTGTGTCAGCATGAGGGATTTTTTAAAAGAAAATGGGGGGGGGATGGAAAAAGCTGCCCCTCCCCACTTCTGTCTTGGCTGCAGCAAACATCAGGGCTTAAGCACTTTCCAGATCTTCCACCTCAGAATCTGTTCTCCCTGCTGCCTAGGATTGTTGTTTTAGTTACCTCTATTCTTATCCTTCATCCCATGTTCCCATCAACTCTCCAAAGAGAACAAAAAGAAAATGACAGGGGACTCTGTTGCAAAGCTGGCGTAAAGATAATCCTTTGGAAGCAATGATGAGCATTCTGGTTTTGGACACATTTATAACATTATTCAGGTGTCAATTCTCTTTGCGTCCAAGTCTAATTTTAATCGCATTCAAAACTGCAGGCAGAGATGTTTGCTTTATCTTTATGCAGGATGGGGAATAAATATAAAGCCACCAGAACTAAATGGATCTGGAATAAAAATGCAGCAAGGTAAAGATTCTCAAGGGAATTATTACAGATTATCACAACAGCTATTTAGTCACTGACAGTGGATTTACAGAGATTTTTCCATTCAACAAATATTTTCAGAGTTAAACCTTCCTGTAAAACTGATATGTGTTCCCTCCCCCCTTTGTGGGTTATTATAATGTTTCCCGCTTTTCAGAAAAATTGTGGAAACCAATTCGCCTAGGTTCAGGGGACCCATCAGGTTCGAAGGTGCTCTTTAAATCCCACACAACCAAAACCTAGTCGTAAAATTATATCTGCTTCCCATATGAAGAAGCTATCATGCTTACAGCTTCAAGAACCTTGGTACATGACATTTGAAGAAGGCTAATGCACACACAACATTTATTTGTTGTTTAATCATTAGTTTCATTTGTATTGGCATTCCACCAGCTTTTCAAGGTGCTGCTGTTTACACAGGCGTTCTGAAGATCACTCAAGCTGAATCTCCTGTTTTAATCACTGTGTTTGTTGGCATTTTCTTCTGTGTGTGTTTATTATGGATGTTTTTATTGTAATGTTTTAATTAGATTGCTTCATTGTGTAACTTGGTATTGCACTTTATAAACCACTTAGAAGCCCCTTTTGGCATTAAGCAATATATTTATTAACAACAACAACAACAACAATTTTCCTTCATAATTCAGTAAGTGGGTGCAAATCACAGCAATGTAAAAGTAAGTACATAAAATAATGATAAAATGCCCAGATAAAGCTCCCAATACTATGCCTTTCTCCATCAACTGCAGTATAATAAAGGCTTCCAGAAACCAGCCTAAATAAGGTGTTGGAGCCTTTTCCAGAAGATGAAAACGTTCTCCATCCAAAGTGTGATAATTGTGTGGGAGAACTAGCCAATAAGAATTCCTTTGTGTGTATCCTTGGTCATTCAGACCTGAGTACAAGGGAAATAGACTTGAGGATGTTTTGGGGAGATGTCATCCAAACATTGCACAGAGTTTTAATTATCTCAGGTTGCAATCCTAACAGTGTCTACTCAGAAATAAGTCCCTTTGAATTCTTTGGGACTTACCCCCAGGTAAATATTGGTGGAAGTCTTGAGTGCAGCCCCAATTGCAAATCTAGATTATAAATTCAGTAATCTGGCATTGCCCATTGTCCAAATTTATATGGAACTGAAGAATGAAATTCAGTTCCACTGTCTTTCCCAAAATGAGGGATGGAGAATAATGTGTGTGTGTGTGTGTGGTGTGTGTTGCCATTGCCACATCCTTTAAAAAAGAAAGAAAGAAAGAAAGAAAGAAAGAAAGAAAGAAAGAAAGAAAGAAAGAAAGAAAGATCTATGCTACTATCAGTTGTGCTACCCTGACTCAAATACCATTGGCATTCTAGTTATCTTCTGTCTCATATCACCTGCCTAAGGCCTACCATAAACCAGAGACAACAAAACCATAACAGAAGATTCCTGAGAACTGCTGCATTGATAGCCAAGGTTAATCTGCTGTTCAGCTGCTGTTCATTTGCAACAATAACAGATGCTGTCAAGCTCAGTGTGTATATACTGACCTTTTACAGAATTCTGGAATCCAATTGGTTTCATAAATCTCTGAGGATAGGATGGCCCGATTTGTCTGTTACCCCCAACAGCAATTCATGGGAATTTATGTTTTCAAAAAGTAGTCATTTGAAGAACAACAAAGTATTTGAGCAAGACAGAAATGTTGTTTTGATCCCTCTCATAACTGAAGCAGCCGAGCCGAGCCTTGTACAAAGCATCCCATTCAGTGTTTGATCCACTACTTAATTTGGCTAGTGAATGTTTTAACCACATATTTGCCAAAGTAGTCCAGTAGAAATCACCTCGGAATGTATCTTTAATTTGCCCCAACTGAGACTGGATAGTCTCAGTACCACCAATGGATCTTATTCATCTTCCTTATTCAGCAAGTTCATTTCTGACTGCTTGTTGCTCTTTAGAATTGATATAACAATATTAGGGTTTTCTGTTCAAGGCCAATGGTCCTAGGAAAGTTGCATACCAGTACTGAGATTGGCTACATAATTCATCTCATCACTAGGTAGATTCAGTGATCAGCAAGCAGGAAGGCACTATTGGTCATATGTCTAAGATAGCACATGAAATATCGTGGTCCTGGGGAGAATATTGAGTAGTGCAAGAAAGACTAGGACTGGTCAGCAATACATTGCTCTGAGGGAAAATAACTTGAACTATTGCATTAGCACTGGTCAGAAGTCTAGTGTAGAAAACACTATGATCAATGGTCAGGGATGATGGGAGCTGTATTCCAATAACATCTGAAGGGTACCATACTGGCCACCACATTTTACATATTGGTGAAGGTGTGTATGTGTTCCTGAAGGAAGTCCTGTTGCTGAAACATGCATTCTGACTACACTGGCATGCCTTATCTTCCTCCAGCTGTAGCACTAGCATTATAGTGAACAGTGACATGAAGTGAAATTTTTCATAGGGGGACAGTTAGGGCCAGAAATACCCCTTGCGAGGGTAATTGAGTAGGCAATGTCACATATGATGCCACCGTGTCCTAAGTGCATTTTGGGAAGGAAGCACCAGGCCTCTGACAAGATGCTGGAGCCCTCCTGCCTCCTTCCCAAAGATGGGCAGGCTTTGGGAAGGTGGTGGTGGGGTTATTGGATCCATCAGAGTGTGGTGCCTTCTTCCCTAAGCTGTGCAGAAGCTTCCCGGACTTTGGGAATGAGATGCCAAAGAAAAATTTAGGGGATTAGCCTTGTCTCCCTAGTAAACTGGCCACACACCACTGATAGTGAAGGATGTTCCACAGCCAGTGAGCATTTCTGAAGAGGAATCATCTGGGGATGTGGGCAGGTGATGGAGGAAGCACTGAACCTGGAGTGTTTCTTCGTTATCTGTTGAGGTCTTTCAAAATGCGACCCTTTGTGGTTACTTCCTGAAATGATCCACAAATAAGGCTTCCAGCTGTAGTACAGCCCTCTGAGTCTCCAGATTCTTCCTTTGCTACAAAGCAACTCAAGTCAAATCCTAGATGCTGGCCTAGGCAAATATTTGAATTGGCCTTTAGTGGTTAAGGTATGTTTTCAGCTTTAAGCACTATATTGTTCCAGCCCTAAACTGAGACATATACATACCAGTTTTTGAAGTACAGCCTAATCAATGAATTACAATATCCTTGACTTGACTATGTCAAGCTATTTTTAAATATTTGAGCATGAGAAATTGGTATTGCTTGGGTACATGAATTTCCATGAATACGGAATTTGATACTATAGGATACAAATGTGACTCAATTATATATGCACAGAAAATGGAACTCAACTGCCTCTTAATCACATCTTGCATTGGGGGGAACCCTCTTTAATTATTTCTGCCCTCCATCTCCTTATCCTTTCTATATCTGAATGCTACTATTTACCATGCTATTTAAAGGAAAGAAGAGGATCAGATGAGATGCAGGGTTTGGGTTTTTTTTCCATGTGGCTGTGCAAGAAGATAAGATCTCTTAATAATGTGTTGTTATCAAAGAAGAAAATGAAAAACAGCAGAAACATTGATTTAGGTCTTCTGATCATTCCATTTCTGATTAGTTTTTACATCTATCAAGATCTGCATAGTTTGAAGTTTTTTCCCTTCTCCTCTGAATTCAGCATTCTATGGAACAGATTGGAATTAGCTTTTATACATTATGCTGTGTTAGGCCTTCATCCTGAAAAGACATGGGTAGATGCTTAACTTCAAAGTTCTGTTCATAAATATTGGCTATAATGGTGCTATTAATGGAGACATACATTTTTTTGCAAATGAAATATACCACAAAATGTCTCTTGCCATTTCAGCCTCTTTCAGGCTGTACAGAAGGGTCACTAAACACATGCTGCTGTATGCTGAGTCATATCACTGAGCCATCTAGCCTGCTTTGCACTGGCTGGCAATAGCTTTCCAAGATGTAAGGCAGACATCACTCAACCCAGCTACCTAAGAAGACAAAGACTGTGTCTGTTGCGTTCTGACTCATTTATTTTCTGTAATGAACCCTTCTTTTCTGCAGTCCAAATATTGATATGTTGGCCACCACGATACTTGTTCTTGCTTCTATCACTTCTCAAAACTTTGTTGGCATCTGTCTCAAGAGGCAATGGAGTGTGCCTTGGGGGTGAAGTCAACCTGCTGCAGAATCACAGCACCTGCTGTGGTTGCAGAGACAGGTAACTTGTAACTGTTGCTTCCCACATTGTTTTTGCTGCATTAGCAGCACTGAAGTGACCTCCCTGAGGTACAGGCCTAGACAGTGCATAGGAAGGTCCTGGGCTGCCCAGATGACAAGACCGTCCTCTTGGCCTCAGGAATGCAGAGCAACACATTTGGCACAAGCTGGGCTGCAGGAATTGCTGGAAGAAGGCGTACATTGCATTGCAGGTGCCCTTTTCCCTGCCTTCCAATTCATATGAATTTATAAAAATGTTTCAGAGGCTCAGGTATGATTTAAGCCTTACTTATGAATGCTGACAATTAGAAGCATGAAAAAAATGTTTCTGTCTTCTGAAACGATAGTGGAATATAGCACAAATTTGGTATCCATATCCATGTTATTTGCTTCCAAGAAAAAAATATGTTTGCAAATAATATAGAAATGAGTGCTAAACTGGTGTCATATTCCACTACAGTTCTGGAAGTTGCTTCTATATCACGTGGAGGCTCAAATATAATGTGGAAATTAACAGTTAGGGAAATGTGAAAATGGAATAAACTGTCATGTGAGTGTAGCACAATCATGTAAGCTGTGGGCGTGGATAGATACAATATCAAAGGAAGACTAAGGAGGAGAAGGTCATAGAAGGACCCTTTTGTCTAACTAACATGATCACAGAAAATCTCCTTTATTTCAGTAGCAGTAATAGGTGCCATTGGTATGACAACAGAATAACTGCGCATCTGAGAGGCAGTTGTAAGTAGAGCATATTTCAAAAGTATCCTCTGCCTCTAGTGAAATGCCCATAGTGGGAACCCACAGATGTCACCACAATGCTCAGGGGACATCTCAGCAGCACACAGATTTCATTGTAGGCGTGAGGACGGCATGCCTCTGCTTGGAGCATTATATTCTAAGTAGGGAAATTTCATAGCAAACATTATCTTGGAATGGACCCAACAATGTGCAAACAGATCGGCTTCCAAAATAACATAATAATGTGGAAAAGCAAAGCTGAAGAGCTCAAGGGGGGGACATTCCTTTCCTTTCCTACCAACCATGGCAGTTTTCAGTTTAGCTCCCGATTATGGGGGGGAAATGACAATGAAAATCAGAGCTGGGTGGGCTTACAAGAAAGAAGGAGAAAGAAAGGGATGTGAAAAATGGAAGGGAAGGGAAGGGAAATAGAAAAGTGTTTTTTCTTAAAGAAGAAAGAAAATAACACTCTGCCTATTATTTCTAAACAGAAAAAAGACTGAACATTTTGCTGTCAAGGCAACATCTCTAGAACCATGTTTCTTTGGAGGTCAATGAGCTTGCTGAGTTACATCTTATAATTACAATTATGTTTGTGCACCAACAAGCTGGGTGTGTTGCTCTTTAGGTGCCCCAGACTCCAGGCATGCCTCAGAAAAGCCCCATGCTGGCTCCAACAAATAAAAAATGTAACATTTGTCTTAATTAACATTAGAACTCAGTACTGAGATATCTGTTTTCCATCACACCCCCACCCAAGGAAGTTGACTGTGCTCCTCCAAATGAAATTCACCTCGTAAATATTGCAGCAGCTTTTCTAGTTCTAACATCCAAAAGAGTATGTCTATTAACTGATTCATTTAGATTTCATTTTTGGAGGTGGGCATGCGGAAACTATCGGACCGGCTTTGTTTATTAAAATAGTTACACAGCAGGTCTTTCAGTGATCAGAGCAACAATGATGACAACAAAACCATCCGCTGTTGCCTGAGAACAACATTGGAAAGAACACCCCAGTTAAATTGGAGGTGTCAGAAGAAAACCACAATGGTACGCAGAGGTCTATTAAGGCCTAGACTTCTATAAGGTTTTCTAATAACTTGAAAGAGCTTGCCATTTTCCAGTATATAATGGTTGTTCAGACAACAATTTCCCCCCTTTTTCTTCAGAAAGGACTCCCACTGGCATGAGGACCCAAGTCATTTCCCCTTTCTTCAAACGTCAATAAAAAGCTACTTTATTCTTGCATTGTATTTCTCATCCAGACTTATTTTCAATAGGGAGCATACAGAAGACTGCCGAAAGCTGCAGTAATATGAAAGTTGTTGTTCCCTGTAAAGAACCTTGTAATTTTTTTCCCAGGTTCAAGAACTTAAGAAGAGGAGGTTAACTACTGGATGAGACCCAAGGCCCTTCTGGTCCTCTATCGTATTATGAAACTTGAGGAAGCCCTGATGTTTCATGCCAAAAGCTTCTCTAGTCCTCTTCTGACAGTGGCCAACCAGATGCAGCTTCTGGGAGCTTGTGACCAGGACTGCTATCGTTGGTTAACATACCCCTAGCTTCCATTTTGTTCTATACTTGTTTAACGAGATACAATGAAAGATTGGGCTCCTGCGGCATTAAGAGTTGTCTGAAAACAGAATTTCAGTCAATGCAGGCTTCCTTACCCCACACATGACAAGCTACACCCACAGCAAGCAGCATCTCTGTCCTTGTTTGCATCAGGTCCCCCACTTCTCACATACCACTAGTGAATAAACAATTCATTCTAAGATTTGTGTTGTTTGGGAAGTGGGTAGCAAGTTGTGGACAAGAAATACAACAGCTGATGCTGATAGCCTCCTTATTTTGAATCCTGATATGACTGCTTGTCATCCACTGCATAGTAGCAGCTACTCAGGTGAGGGAGAAAATGCCTGCTTAGGAGATACCAGAGGCTGTCTGTCACCAGTCCCCTAGCCAATAACAAGAAGAAGCAATAAAATAGGCTGAAGTTGCTAGCAGGAAGTCTTTCCATTTGCTGAATGGGACTTATTTCTGTGTAAACATGAAAGGATATTGACCACAGGGAAGCACCTCTCTAAATTTCTAGTGTTTGGAAATTATAGGCACCCACCCTACCTCCACTAGGCTAAAGCATTACTGAACTTCTTGGCTCTTGGTGAATCTTACTGCTTGTACCAAACACTTCATTCGGAGTTGACTGGAGTAGCATGAATGAACAGGGCTTTCCAATTTGAAAACCAAATTGGTGTATTCATCTCCCTTCAGGGACCCTTGCATTAGTTTTCTCCCAGCATCTCCAGTATGAGCACTGTGTGCTGCATGTTTTGTTTTCCCAAGAGAACAGGAGGAAAAAAGATTATTGTTTTTTAAGGAGATGGGAGAGAAGCTCTGGCCCCTAATGAACAGCATGTTGCGTCTTGTGCAGCCATCTGCTGTAACGGAACACTGGGAATAGTAGGGCTTATTATAAATGAAATGGTGTAGGCAGCACTAACACAGGTGTAGCATGTGTCAATAGTTTCTTTCGTCTACATGCTTGCTTGGGAATAACTCCTATCAGGAGCTATAATCCACATTTCACCCATCCTTTTGAACCTGTCTACCCATTTCTTTGTAATAAGCAGGTCTGCCTTTAATGGATCCCTCAGCATTACTGCTGCTCTCCTTTGCCTCCCCTCTTTCTACTTTGTTTTGTTTTGGGTCCTTTTGCTACACTCTCATATTCTTTTCTCTAATTCACTACACTAAAGTCCTTCTTCCTCAGTTCGACCAGCAATCTTGTGCATATAAATATGGGCTTCCTTCCTTCCTTCCTTCTTTCCTTCCGAGAGCTAGTGTGGTGTAGTGGTTAAGAGTGGTAGTCTTGTAATCTGGGAAACCGGGTTCGCGTCTCCGCTCCTCCACATGCAGCTGCTGGGTGACCTTGGGCTAGTCACACTTCTCTGAAGTCTCTCAGCCCCACTCACCTCACAGAGTGTTTGTTGTGGGGGAGGAAGGGAAAGGAGAATGTTAGCCGCTTTGAGACTCCTTCAGGTAGTGATAAAGCGGGATATCAAATCCAAACTCTTTTCTTCTTCCTCCTCACATGTTACTTTGCCATTGTTCTTAATGAATTTAAGACTTCCTGTCTATGGATTGGCTTTAGAATTAAACAGGGGTATGGCAACTGAAACATGATCTAGCTTAGGTCTGGCTGGGTGGACAGACCCAGTGGAAACCCACACTCTTAGTTGACCCAAAGGATAGGAAAAGTCTACAGAAGGCAGCACAAAGGGACCAGAGAAGATGCATCTCCTGCACACTGCAAAGCTGCACAGTCAGGGGCAGCATCTGACACATGAGAACCTCCTTGGGCTGATTCACACATGCATGTACAACACTCAGTTCATGTGTATCATTTGATATATATATGATATCACTCACTGCATGATGAATCATAGTTGAATATGAAAGTTCTCCTTATGATAGGTGCTACCAAAGATAGCTATTCAACTGCACATGCAAGTGATCAAATGATGCTATAGTCGTCAAGTTATGAGTATTCATGTGTAAACTAGCCCTCTTTCTTCCTTGATGTCTTACACTGGGTTGGGTTGAAGTGCCAACACATACATGAGGGATGACAGCTGGGATAGCTCAGTTGGTAGAGCATGAGACTCCTAATCTCAAGGTGATTGGTTCAAGACCCACACTGGGCAGAAGATTCCTGCATTGGAGGGGGTTGGTCTAGATGACTCTTGTGGTCCTTTCAAATTCAACAGTTCTATGATTCAATGGTTCTATGAAGATGGCAATCTGGCTCATCATAAGGTCCCAGCTCCTGCCAACCTAGCATTTTGAAAGCACGTCAAAGTGCAAGTAGATAAATAGGTACCACTCCGGCGGGAAGGTAAACGGTGTTTCCGTGTGCTGCTCTGGTTCGCCAGAAGTTGCTTAGTCATGCTGGTCACATGACCCGGAAGCTGTACGCCGACTCCCTTGACCAGTAAAGCTAGATGAGCGCCACAACCCCAGAGTTGTCCACGATTGGACCTAATGGTCAGGGGTCCCTTTATCTTTAAGGACCTTGTGAACAGTCTTTTGAGACATGGATTAGTCTATTCAGACCTCTCCTCCAGCTATTAAAGCTGCTGCTACTGCTGCTCCCAATAATAACTGTATTAGTAGTAATATTAACAGTAATAACAATAATAATCCTTTAATGTGTGAGAGTCACTGAGTGTTAGAAATAACAAGACATGAAAATGATATCGAAAATCTCAACCATGGATACTTCCAAAATTGAAATCATTCATCTCACAGTATATTGCAAGGCTGCCACAGTTAATGAAGCTGTAGGTTTGAAGTTGGGAAAGAATGAAATAGGAGGCAATGTTAATAGTCTTCAAAACAGGAATTGGTAAAATCACAGTATACATGAATTTCCACAGAAAAGCATTTTTCATTAACTCTAGAATGGGAAAAGCTTAATATCAAGTCTGGTACAAGTAATTTTATGGCATCACTTATGGATCACCTTAATACACGAAGCAGGAATTGAAATAGAGCACAGCTCATGGGGCTGTAAGAGTTGGAAATGCAAACAGGAACAACTTATATAGTGCCTGTCAAAAACAATTCCACAGAAAATGGAAAACAAGGGACAAAAACAGAACCATGGCAAGCCCTCTTCATACATGAATCTAATAAAGTCAACACTGCATGCTTAACCAGGAATGGGACTACACTGCTGGACCTGTCCCCAGGCATCCATGAATTGATGTGGCCTGTCTGCTCATAGGTTTCCATGCAATTGGGGTGCATGTGCTCTGTTTAGGAGTCCTGGTCACATTATTTATTGGACTTTCAGATTTTGTTGGCAGCTGCTCATTCATAGGCTTCTTCACTGCAAAGAGTCTTTATCAATGCATTTGTGTTGTTCCGCTCCCAGTAATCATGTAATATGTTCTTCACATGACTCACCCCGAAGGAGGCTAGAAATACAATAGCAACTTCAGGAGGGAGATATAGAATGAGCTACATGGAGACATATAATGTCTGCTAGAATAAATACCAATGATACATTAATGGAAGAAGTAATTGAAGATGAAGTTTAAAAAGTACAAAATGGAAAAGGCCAATTTAGGGGGAATGCAAAAATACAGAATAATACAAAATAATTATTATGGGATAATGCAGAATTTTTGGCATAAATATTTTTAAAGTACGTATAGACATATAATAATTATTGTTATCAGTTAGTCATTGCTCTAGATTAGATCTCTTGAAGTTAATTCTCCATGTCCTACTCCATCAGTATGGTGATTCCCAATGCAAATAACTATTCCATGCCCATTTAATTCACTATCCCTTGAGTACTGGCAACACAAGTACAAAGAAACAGAAGAGATGTAAAAAGAGGAACATCTATGCATGCCATTATACTGATGGCTATTTCATGGAATTCAGGAGTACAAAGGAAACCAGTTACATTCTTTTCTTGTTCGTTTCTGACCATTTCATTTCTATACCAATATATTAAAAATTTCTCTAAGCAGTGTACAAAAAGAAGCAACAACAACTTCCGGGTTAGCGCCTCCAGCAATGGCGGAGTTCCTCTAATCGGGAATTTAGGGAATTTAGTGGAATTTAGGGTCTGGCCGCCATGGCGAAGGCGGAGACCCACTAAAAATCGCAGGCGGGAGAAGCCTGTGAACGTGGGATTCGGCTGGCACCTTTTGCGCCTCCCCTACTCGTGGGGACACCTGGTTTCGGGTATCCGGAGCGATGTGGGGTGAGCGGTGCGGTGCTTCGAATTGACTGCTTCTTTCACGGAGTGAAGCCGCATTGCTGTTGCCGGAGAGCGCTGACTTTTTCCTGTGGACAATTTGATTCTAAACAACTACCCGTGAGTAGAATGGAGAATTGGATTTTTAAACGTCTTAATTTGGCACCGAAACGGGGAGGTTTCAAACAGGAAGTCCACCTTCCCCTTTTGTAAATAGATTGAAGCAAAGAATTTGCAAGCTAAAGTCTTGGAAAGTCCTATGTAAAGGATTAAACCTCCAACGGCTAAAATCATTAAACCCCTCTTGGAGGCAGGAGAAGAGGGGGGAAATTTTGGATCGCGTAAGCCTGCAGGAGAGAGTGAAGAAAGTTGGATCACCACCACTCTGAACCTGGAAATGGACTGCTAGTAAGACTGACGTTTTTGGGAAAGTTCATTGACTGTGACAGTTAGTTAAATAAGAGAAATACATTGTTTTCATTGTCTCCTTCTGTGTTTAAAAAGGAGTAAAAGTAGCTGAAAATTGAAACTAATTTTACTGCTTGAACTGTGCTTAAAAGGATAGATACAAACAGAAATTGTTTCCCTCTAGAGGGAGCCTTTGAAATTGTTACAAGAGTTGGGCTGGTGGAATCTCCAGCTGCAAGAGAAAACAATGAGATTGACTTTGGATTGCTTGAGAATGTCGACAGAAGAAGCCTTAGTGATTGCACTATGCAAGATAAGCGAGTCATTGGAACAGCTCCATAAAAAGATGGATGTGATGAATATTAAAATTGATATTTTGGGACAAAAAGTGACTAATTTGGGACAAAAAGTGAACATCTACACAGAAACCGATACAGGAATCTACTTTGACATGCCAAATGGTGGAGAAAGTGAGGGAGAAAGTTGTGGTTGTTGAACCTAAAGTAATACAAGTGGAGAGGGAGAGAGCCCCAGCCTTACAGAGGCAACTTGATGATTACAAGTTGTTGCCCTCTATGATTGAATTCAGAGAAAGTCAGATTGGAACCCTGCTTGGACTGGAGAAGGAAAGTTGGATAGATCACCTCATGTAGGGATTTACTGACCTTTGGGATCTGGACCTGGGTCAGGAGGAAATTGGAGTTGTGGGGACCTGCAGATTTGGAGGGACTTTGAAACACGTCCTGAAATATCTTTTGGATTTTAGTTTTAACCACGGAGATGTGGATGACATGTCGAGAAGGAATAAAAACATTGTTAGGTTGGAGCTCCCTCGAGACCTACTCTTCAGCATCAAAGAAAGGAAATTAAGAACAAGATCAGCAGAAGACAAAGTAAAGTGTATATATAAATGTGAAGAAGACTTGCGGAAGGGACCTGGAAAAGAGTTAAGAGCCTCGGACAGAAGAGCACCAGGTTGATGGACTATATGGAATTGAAGGAAATGACTGGCAGAATCTGAGACCAGGGAGAAGAGACGGTGGGAGAAGATTGGAAAAAGTTTAAAGTTTATTTATAGAAATATGGTAAAATTAATGAGTGTTAGAAAAATGTTGGAATGAAATTATATGGCCTTAGTAGAAGTGTTATAAGGAGTTAAGCATAAATAAGTATTATAGTATTAATGGAAAATAAGGTTAAAATAAGTTAAGATATTTATATGACAGGAAATAGTGAAAGATGGAAAGGATTTGCTGAAACAATTAATAGAAGTGGAATACAAAAAGGGAGGTGAGAGGAAGTCGATGAAACAAGGGAATGAAAGATAAGGCATTGAAATGGTATGATGTATGTTTTTAAATTGTTTTTGTTCTGTTAGAAATTGAGGAGGCCATTAAGAACATGCAATTGGGCAAGTCTCCAGGGCCAGATGGGCTTACCTCCAAATATTATAAGACATTGAAAGATTATTTGATGCATCCATTAATGGAGGTTTGCAATGAAATTATGGAGGGGAAGAAGGCACCAGAGTCGTGGAAAGAAGCTTTCATCACATTGATACCTAAACTAGAATCTGAAAAGACGCAACTTAGGAATTACCGCCCCATCTCCCTTTTAAATGTGGATTACAAAATATTTGCAGACATTCTAGCAAGAAGACTTAAAAAAGTCCTTAATGAAGTAATTCATAAGGACCAAGCAGGCTTTCTCCCAGGTAGACATTTGTTTGCTAACACAAGGAATATTATTGACATTTTGGAACTTCTGCAAACAAATATTAATACAAAAGCTGTGTTAATTTTCATAGATGCGGAGAAGGCCTTTGACAACATCTCTTGGAAGTTTATGAAGAAAAATTTGGAAGGAATGGGAGTGGGGCGGGGGTTTCATAATGGGATAGAGGCAATTTACTCAGAGCAAAAAGCAAAACTGATAGTTAACAATGTGGTGACAGAAGAGTTTAGAATTGAGAAAGGAACACGACAAGGTTGCCCTATATCCCCTTTGTTATTTATATCGGTCCTGGAAGTGCTCTTGAATATGATTAGAGGAGACCGGTTGGTGGAAGGTATTCAGGTCGGAGCAAAACAATACAAACTGAAAGCATTTGCAGATGACCTAGTTTTGACCCTACAGGAGCCAGAGCCTAGTACTAAAAGGGTATTGCAATTGATTCATGAGTTTGGTCGAGTGGCGGGATTTAAATTTAACAAGCAAAAAACTAAGGTTTTGGAAAAAAAATTGACTCCTTTAGAGTCAGAAAGGTTTCAGAAAGAGACAGAATTAAATGTGGTTAAAAAAGTAAGATACCTAGGGCTAAACATAACAGCGAAGAACAGGAATCTGTTTAAAGACAATTATGAAAAATGTTGGTCTGAAATTAAAAGGGATCTAGATGTATGGTCAAGATTGAAACTCTCCTTGTCAGGACGTATTGCTGTTATCAAGATGAATGTATTGCCAAAAATGTTGTTTTTGTTTCAAACTTTGCAGATAGTGGATAAAATGGAGTGTTTTGGGAGGTGGCAGCGAGATATTTCCAAATTTGTCTGGCAGGGCAAAAAGCCCAGAATCAAGTTTAAGATATTAACTGATGCTAAAGAAAGAGGGGGCTTTGCCCTGCCAGACTTAAAGTTGTATTATGAATCAGCAGCTTTCTGCTGGTTGAAAGATTGGCTACTTCTTGAAAACACTGATGTTTTAGATTTGGAAGGATTCAATAATGCATTTGGTTGGCATGCATATCTGTGGTATGACAAGGTTAAAATACACAAGGCTTTCAAGAATCATGTTGTCAGAAAAGCAGTGTTTAATGTCTGGTCAAAATATAAGGACTTATTGGAAAACAAGACCCCAAGGTGGTTATCACCAATGGAGGCTAAGGCCCCGAAAAGACTCAATATGGAGGCCAAATGGCCGAAATATTGGGAAATAATAGAAAAAGATGGACACAATTGGAGGTTGCAGAGTTTGGAGAAACTAAAGGGGAAAGTGCGAGATTGGTTACATCATGCTCAGATCAAAGAAGCTTTTAAGTCAGATAAAAAATTAGGATTCCAGGTGGAAAAATCAAAGTTAGAAACAGAACTGTTAGAACCCAGCTCTAAGATACTTTAAAGAATGTATAACTTGCTGCTAAAATGGAATACACAGGATGAAACGGTCAAATCAGCTATGATAAAATGGGCACAGGACATAGGGTACAACATCATGTTTGCTGACTGGGAAAAGTTATGGACCACAGGCTTGAGATTTACGGCATGTAATGCCTTAAAAGAAAATATTATGAAAATGATATATAGGTGGTACATGACTCCAGTCAAGCTTGCAAATATATACCATTTGTCTGAAAATAAATGTTGGAAGTGTAAAGAAGCTGAAGGAACATTCTTTCACCTCTGGTGGACTTGCCCTAGAGTGAAGGCTTTCTGGGAAATGATATATAATGAGATGAAAAAGGTATTTAAGTATACCTTCCCTAAGAAACCAGAAGCCTTTCTCTTAGGCATTGTTGGCCAGAGTGTGCAAAAGAAGGATCGAACCTTTTTTTATGTATGCTACAACAGCAGCAAGGATACTCATTGCTAAATGCTGGAAAACTCAAGATTTACCCACACTGGAAGATTGGCAGATGCAACTGATGGACTATATGGAGCTGGCTGAGATGACTGGCAGAATCCGAGACCTGGGAGAAGAACTGGTGGAGGAGGATTGGAAGAAATTTAAGGATTATCTACAAAAACATTGTAAATTGTATGAATGTTAAGAAAGATGTAAGATCTGTAATAACACGGCTCCAACAAATTAGTAACAAGGAATATAAATTTGAACGTAATTGAAAGAAAAGACAAATTTTGGATAAACAGTATTTTATAATTAAGTTTCAATAAGAGAGTTGTTAAATTTCAAAATTTGAGAAATTAATAGTGGAAAATTTTATTATATAAACTAAACTAAGTTAATAATTTGCTGGCAAAATTTATGAGTTTAGAAAGCAGGAACAAGAGATGTGAGGAAGTCCAAGGAAGTGTACGAAATGTGGATATTGATAAATGTTATGTTATTATGTGCTTTTATTGTTAAACAAAAATCTAATAAATATTATATAAAAAAAATTGTTTTTGTTCTGTTTTGTTTAGTTTAATGTGTTAATGTTGTGTGGTGTATTGTTTATATATTGTATTGTATTGTCTTTTCTTTCTTTTGTTTTTTCTTCTTTTTTCTTCTCCTTTTCTTTTTCTTCTTGTTTGTAAGGTTTAAAAGTAATAAATATTATTTTTTAAAAAAGAAGCAACAACAGACAACATATTTTTTTTAATAAATATTTATTAAAGTTTTTAAATATCAATGCACAAATAATAAACAGTCTTACTTCTGTCACAAACATAATTTCATCAATTCTTTGGACTCCCTCACGTCTCCCGCTCCCATTTACATCGTTAAAAGTTTTCTCCAGACAAATTATCAACTTGTTTGCAATCTCATGTCCACTCATTCAGATATAATCTAGCACTTCTTCCAAAAAGATTTATATTTTCTTTAGTCTCACTTATCATCAAATTTAAATCTAATTTAGTGGTGGCCAATTTTTTATAATCTAGCATCCTTCTTAAAATTCAACCAAATTACAATGTTTTTGTAAATACATCTTGAATTTCTTCCAGTCTTCCTCCATCTTCTCTTCTCCCAGATCACGGATTCTGCCAGTCATCTCGGCCAGTTGCATATAGTCCATCAGCTGCATCTGCCACTCTTCCAGTGTGGGTAGAAACAACAGACAACATAAACAAAATATTAAAAAAATACACAGTTGCATATAAAAATGTTGCATTATATCAAAATTACAGACACATGTATAATCACTATCAATTCATTTTCCTTCTGACCTGGGCTTCTTTTCTGCTGGAACTTTCTGGTGCCTCTCAGGTGGGTGCCATTGTGTTCATAGCGAATTCTAGCCCCTCTTTTTCTAGAAAAATACCACTGCTTCTGACCCTCCCTCTCAGGCTTCAGGTTCTCACCCACAAAAATATCACAACAAAAAGAAGCAGCAGACATCACCCTAGTCTTGCTTGCTTTTCACGGGCAAGGCCAAGGTAGATGGTACTTCCTCAGGCTGCCCACAATTGTGTCCCATTGAGCTGCACTCTCCACATGCAGTTCCAGGTGCAGCAGGTTTGCTGAGTTTTTGGGGGGTCCCAGGGCCCCCTCCACTCATGGCTTCACCCTGTCCTCTCCACCTCCTCCTCCTCCTCCTCCTCGTGTTTGAACTACTCCACACTGCAGCAAGAGTCTTGATAGCACAAGGATGGAAGAATGAGGAAACCCCAACAAAAGAAAAGTAGCAAAAGAACTATGCAGAACTGGTGAAATTGACATGCAAATTGCAAGATAAGGACAACTGTGACTTTAAAGAAGAATGGGAGCTTTTTACAAATTATTTAAAAAGACAACAGAATGGTCTGCCATGGTCAAAACAAAATAAAAAAATTCCTTCCAGTAGCACCTTAAAGACCAACTGAGTTAGTTCTAGGTATGAGCTTTCGTGTGCATGCACACTTCTTCAGATACACAGAGACCCATATGTTACCTATGCTTGATATATACCCAGCAGCCCCTTGGGATCAACCAGGTAGCCTTCTCCACTTTAGAATCCTCTTAACAGCAACTCTATAGACAGAGACTCCTCAAAAGGCTGGAAACTGATCTTACAGCTAAAAGCAATTAGCACTTGGGCAGCCTGGAAACTGACTTATGCCATGAATATAATTAAGTGGTCTAATGCTGATTTGAATGAGCTTGATGGATTAACCTACAAACCCATAAGAATGCATTATCAAATGCTTTGGTGGAAAGCATAGACATCCCAAGATGTGAATAAAATAGAGAGCTAATATTCATATGTGCCGTCTGAACAAATCGGGGGGGGGGGGGGAGGGGGGAAGCATTATGAAATTTCATACCTCAGAGTAAGTCCTATAGAATTCAGTAGGACTTACTTTGTAGTATGCATGCACAAGACTACATGGTAAACCTCAGCAATGAATCACTCCACTTTACTCACTATCAGGAAGAAATAAGGGTATTCAAACCCATATATGAGAAATATCCTGAAAACAGGAACCAGAGGTTTGGAGAATGTGGTCAGCAATATACTGATGACACAATACTTTACTGATCTTTTACATCTGCAGGTGTGGCAGTCGTAGTGCTGGACTGTTTTCTTGCCTTGGTAATGGACTGGATGAATGCCAATAAAATGAGGTTTATTCCAGATGAAGACTGAGGGGAGGGCCCTGTGGCTCTCCAAATGTTGGGCTATAGTTCCTACCATCCTGACCACTGGCCATGCTGGCTGGGCCTGCCAACATCTGGAGGGCCACAGGTTCTCTACTCCTATGCTGGTGGAAGAAACTCTGGCAGCCATACTGTTCTGTGAGCAGTTTTGCAAGAGGAAGCATCAGACTTCAGTCACTTTCAGGCAAGCTGGTTATTGAACATTCATCCTGATTTATTGGCACAAAGTTTGCAGGGAGGTTAGACAATGCTGACTTTTTATTGGGCATTCCTTCTGCGTTGCTTTCCAGTACATTTCTCTATACTCTCTTTATGGAACAACATCCAGTTTCAGAAGGAAGCAAGTTTGTTGCACAAGCAAATCAACTGTAATTGTGTAATCTGAATTTGCCAGCATGTTCTTGAACTATTCCTGTTCATAAAATAGGAGTGGAAGTACCCATTGTGTGACAGTGACATATTATATATGTGACTTATTATATGTGACATATTATATAACAGCACACTGAGAGTTGTGCAAGAGATTATGCAACTTCAATGTGCAAGCAGAGGCATGGCTCTGAATTTTAATTCACTTTTCTCTCACAAGGATCTTGAGCTAAATCTGGCACACCACACAGCAGTGGCGTAGCGTGGGGGTGCAGGGGGGGCCGGCCGCACCGGGCGCAACATCTGGGGTTAGGGCAAATCCACGGGTTAGGGGGCGCAAATCCACGGGTTAGGGGGCGCAAATTACTTGCCTTGCCCCGGGTGCTGACAACCCACGCTACGCCACTGCCACACAGGAGAAGCTCTCCTATACATGGAAGAGACATTTTGAATCCAATCCTTTGTGGTTTTGCAAGGGATTTGTTGCTGTTGTTATAATGTATGGTTGAAATATAGGTTATTTGAAGAGTAAAGTATAGCATGAACTGACTGAGAAAAACAGATCAAAATCACCATAATTTTACTGCACTTTCTATTCCAAGCTAGGATTTTTCAGTTATAATTTTTTATCTGTACAAGGGATTCATTAACCTTAGCATAATTTGGAGACCAAACACTGTCTATCTTGTCCACCTTTCAAGTTAGTTATTATCAAAGAATAGAGGCAAACTGAGTAGATTTGGCTCAAGCCTTAATGTGTATCATCAGCCTGACCATAGAATGAAAATCACCAGGCTTCCAAAATAGGGTGGGAAAGCAGGATTTATCCATTAGCATGTAAAAAGACACTATACTCTCAGGTAAGTTGGAAACCAAACTGCGGGAGGCAGTGGAAGACAGGAGTGCCTGGCATGCTCTGGTCCATGGGGTCACAAAGAGTCAGACACAACTAAATGAATAAACAAGAACAACAAAGTTGGAAACTATACTTTGCAAAACCCAGGAGTCTTCTCTAAATACCCCACTCACCATGTGGCACTTTCCTTAAGGGAAGGGCCCAAGCTCAGCAGCAGAGCACATGAGGCCCACATTCAATCCCCAGAGAGCATCTCCCTGTAGGCTTGAAAAAGACTCCTGTCCAAAACCTTGAATAACTGCTGACAGTCAGTGTAATAGATGGACCAATAGTCTCTTTCAACATAAGACATCCTTATGTTCATTTTTGGGGGGACTGTCATCAGCTCAGGGGGTTGTGGCACTTCAAAAGCCCAGTTCTTCACCTGCCCTATCCAGCCTGTGAAGTGCCCCGGGGGAAAAATGGGAAATCCCGTTTTCTTCTGCAAGATCTCAGTGGCCATGATGGGTACCATGGGCTCGCACTATCTAGAGCTGCCATCTCACCCCCCTAAAAGTGCTTTCTTCAGGGCGAGAGTGAGGTGTGGGTCATGTGACTCTCCCAGGAATGCATCTTGGAAGACGTATGTCCAGGTTTGGGGCTTGAAAAGGTTGGGTGGTATCCCTATCCAGTGGCAAAAGGAACAGTTAAGCAGGAAATAGTTTATTTAAAATATTGAAGAATGGCCTGTTCCCTTTTGAGTATCTCAGGAAGATTTGCCTAAGGCTGCCCATCAGTTCCTTGCAGGGAGGGGGGTAGCTTAAAAGAGGAGGGAAAGGCTACTAAGGACTGAGTATAGTGTACACCAGGCTTCCTCCACCTCGGCCCTCCAGATGTTTTGAGACTACAGTTCCCATCATCCCTGACCACTGGTCCTGCTAGCTAGGGATCATGGGAGTTGTCAGCCAAAAACATCTGGAGGGCCGAGGTGGAGGAAGCCTGGTGTATATAGAATGCTGGCTGACTGTTGTGGGGGTGGAAAACTGGGTGGAAGGGGGAGCAGAATGGAGTCTCATTGAAAACAACATGTCTGATTGGCTGAAACATGGAGCAGGAACATTTTGTTTCAGGCCCCACCTGTATTTTCTACCTCCACATTCCAAAGAATCAGAGAGCTTTGTTTTATTTCCTTTCTGTTACATCAAAGGTAGACACACGTGGCTTTGTTAAGAGCCTAATCTGGTGTTCCCACTGCTGCCCCATCCAGGTAAGCAATAGTCATCTGTGGCACCACCACCCCAGCTACAACGGCTTGGAAGTGGGTAATGGTGGCTTCTTCTTTCTGCCTCCAAGCTATTCCTCCAAAGCTCACCTCTTTGATAACTCATTTGGCCCAACCTCTTAGAGCTTAACTCCTGCCAGCACTAAGTACAGTCATCTCTGCTCAGTGAACATAAAGAGAGGGAAGCAGCATTATGATCTCGTAATCCCAGCACCATGATGAGATGCCTGCAGAACACTGCAGAACATGCAACACCAAATATGCACATTCAACTTAAGGTGCGTAAAGAGATTCTTTCACGTGCATAGCTGAACCTCCATAGAGGTCCTTTCTACATGTTCATCTGAATATGCATGGTTTGAGAGTATAGTAAATGGGAATAGCCCCAATTCTGCCCCCTCCACTCATGCATTCAAGGAAATGGATGCCACGAGCTTCTGGATTTATTCTTCCTCTGTTCCTTTTGCCAGCCTTTATCTTCACCAGTGTTCCCTCTCTTGCGTTCCTTTCTGTCAAACTTTTGCTTGTGAGGTTGGCAGTTGTTGTCTCTCCCCCCCGCCCACACACTGTCCTTCTCTGTCACTCTGTAAAGTGCCATGACTGTACATTGGTGATACTATATGGGCATAATTATTAATAATAAATGGTATTTATTTTATAAATCATGAGATTTCAAGGAATCCAATGAGATTCATGCTTTGTTGTTGGTTGTTTTCATCACTTTGGGGGTGTTAGCACTTAGCCATGTGCTTATCTTTCCTCTGCAACTGAAAACATTAGAAACTTAACTAATTTCCCCTACCTCATCACAGGACTTTGATTTCTATTGCCTCTCTCCTCTCTTTCATATAAAGTTTTCATAAGGAATCCTTGTAGCAGCATTTTGTCCTTTCTTTCTTTCAAAAAAATCCCATGGAGAAGTGCGATTTAGCTTTTGTTTGATTGTCCATTTAAAGCTCAAAATCCCATTTGCTGTTGCTTTTTAATTCTCCAGGCTATCTAATCACTAAGCAAGCAGTTTCCCACAAAACAGCCCAAGTGTGTGTTTTCTCTCACCGCCTTCTTTCTTTCAGCATGCCAGCAATTTAGAGCTCCATTCTCCATGGGCCCATCATAAGAATATGGGCAAGTGATCTAAAAAACCGCTAATTATTTCTGACCCTTCTCTGGTTTGTTTATTATGGCTGTAGACCAGCAAATTACTTCCAACAAAGACCTTAATGCTCCAAATAAAATCTCTCCTCAAGGATTAAAGTTGGGATCACTAATGTAATTTTTATCCATCTTTGATACAGCCTGCAATTGATGTGATCCAAAGCAGCAGTAAAGCAACAAGGTTAAGCCTTGGGAATTATTAAGCTAAGGTTCTGGAAAGGACAGCAGAAGTGCAGTGGGAGCAATGAGAGACAACATTTCCCCCCACCTGGAATCACTGATCCAAAAGAAAAAAAGAAAAGGAGGGGGGGACTCAGTCTGACACTTCCTCCTTTCCTACATAATAGCAAAACGGTTCTGACAGTTGTCAGAAATGAATCAAGCAGTCAAACAGAAACTTGGCTCCAATAACTGCCTCGGTTTCCAGCTCAGGAACTGACTTTCACAGGTGCTATGGTTTGGTTGCAACGAATGGCTTGATGTGCTTTTCTGTATTTGCACGGGTAGATTATCAACACATGAAAATATATGGTAACCCTGCTTCCAGCCAGTAGATCGGCATTCATTCGTTCCCCTCATTCATTTTCAAATCTCATCTTGTGCTAAAGACACCCCCTCCCTCCCTCTCCGTGTAGAAAGAGCCTCATCAGCGGTATCCTTCCTTCCCCGCACCCCGCTTCCCTCTGTGTGTGAGAAAGAGAGAGAAAGCAGAATGATCAACGCTGTCCATTTCACGCAGCCTGTGAAATGAGCTACAGAAACTCCTGCCACAATAAATTTCCTAGTTTTCAACTTGCAATAAATAAAGAAACAGAATGCAGTGCTGTGTGGAAAAAGGAAGAAATATTAAAATAGATAAATAGAGAGGGGGGGAAGGTTTTTCTTTCCTGCACCTTTCATCTTCTAAGATCTCCCTTCTCCTTCCTTTGCAGACAGGGCCACACAGAGATTTGCAAATCGCCCCCCCCCCGCCGCCGCCTTTCCTCCGTTCCATCCCCACCTTCATTTGGGTGCTTTCCTTCTCCCCCACCCCGCGCCGTCGCGGCTGATAACACTAGCTAGCCCCCCCTAACTAAGAGTGAGTGAGAAAGATGCTCTGGGCAGCCAAGTTCCCCTGTAACTCCGACGCTTATCATCAGGGCTTGATAATAGTAATGAGAAAGGATCCTCCCTAGCAGGCGGGAGGTGTGACGGGGAGGAGGAGGCTGAGCAGGAGGTGGAGTGAGCGCGCACGGCTCCTCGCGCCTATAAGGAGCTGTTCAGCTCCAGGCTGGCTGAATCCCTATCGCAGCTCCTGGAGGTGGATTTCAGGACCTGCCTTATGAGTGCCTTTTGGCGTTGAGGCGCAGTTGCTTTCTCTCTGTGTGTCTCTTTGGACCTGCTGCTGCTGCTGCTGCTTTCGAGAAGATCTGGGTAAGGAGCGGCAGAGGTGTCTTTCGCATTCTCCCTCTCCGGCGTCTTCCAAAAGGGTGCCTGGATGCCGGATGGAGTAAGGGAGCCAAGGCACAGCAGCCACGCTCTGAAATTGGAGATTACGCAGGCAGAGACGGCACGAGAAAATGGATCCTATCCCCCAACTCTTCAGCGTTTTGACTTTGCTGCTGTTCAGCTTCTGGCATCTTGGATTAGCGGCTCCCAACTGTAAGTATCAAAGCAAGCCCTGTATCTCGCAGCCACCCGGTGCTTACACAACATTTGACGGGGAGGTCTGGAGCGGGGGGATGATCTTTGGAGTAGTAGTGGGAGGGGAGGGAAAGAGAGAGCGAGAGCGCAAGGTGCGTGGCTCCCGCGTCTAAAGTTCGCTTAAGTGCATTCCCTGCAAATCGGCCTCTCTGTATCACTGAGGAACTAAGGTGACGGGGGCCTTCCATCCTGAAATGGCAGGAAATCTGCACATCCTTTTCCCTCTGCAATAGATAGATGTGCCTCGGGCTTCTTTTTTTAAAAGTGCCTCCCCTACCTCCCCCTACTACTTGTATTTGAACTGCTGTTTATTTATACTCCTGAGTTAACATTTCATTTTTCATGCGGCTGTTGATATCAAGGAAATGCCTTTAGTCACCTCGGTTGCCTTCCTGCTGAGTGTTTAACGATTCATAACTACACGCCCCTGTTTGCCAAACTAGATTGCGCCCCTCTTAATTTTGTGTAATCCTACCTTCATGGAACAACCTCTCCATCCCTTACTGGAATCCTTTTGGGTTTGGTTTGGTTTGGGGGTTTTTTAGTCAGGGCATGGGAAAATATCTGAACCATCCTAACTGCATCTTGCTGCTTCACCTATCAGTCCTGGTGTCTATTTTTCCCACGCCAGGGCAGATTAACTATATTTTGGAATGTAGAAAGCCAGATCTTGACACAGCGTGGCATTTAGGCTTAGGAAGCCCATGTGACTGAACAAGTCCATAACATGAAGGGATTGGTGTGGATTTTAAAAGAAAGAAAGAAAAACAACAACAGGGGTGCAAATCTGATGATAGGACTAAGACACTGGTACTTTTTATACCTTTTCGCTTTTAAAAGCCGTTGTGCATACAGTTTGGCTCCTTGTGTCCTCCATTTGACAAGAAATCCCCATAACATCTGTCCTCCCCATGCACCCCCCTCAGCTTAAGTGTTGTGGGGTATTGACCCCCTTTTGCTGTTGCACAAGGCATTAGGAGACAATTATTGTGATAAGATGTTCTGTGAAGTGCAGTGTCACTGCAAAAGGGAGAAACCGGGAGGCCAGCATGGATATATACATTTCTTCGGATTCAGCCTTGGCACTTTTGCCATGATGATTGTTTAGCATGACTGTGGATAGCTAACCTTGCAATTAGCATGCTGAGTCCCATTGAGCTAAATGGGCATCAATCCCCTGGAAGTCTGCTGAGAATTGTAGCCCAAGAATGTCATATATGCCAATGTTTTGCTTTAGAAGATGATGGGAACAGGAGGATACAGTGGCAGTGTTTAAAATTCAGGATTTAAATGGAATTGTTCAGAAAACACTGCTAGATATGAGTTAGTTTGTGCAAGTGCTTCTATGCCAGGGGAAGTGACAGAGGTCATATCTGTCCATTGAAGTAGCTGAGGATCCAAATTGTACTCCAGGAATTACTCTAGAATATGAAACCTCTTTTTAAAGAGATGCATTTTGCTAGACTTTTTTTTTTTTTTTTTAAATGTTGCTTGGCTGTGTGTTGTTCCCTGGATGCAATTTATAGGAGTTTAAAATGGTGGGGATATATTTAAAACAAATGACATTCCTCATGCAGTGATGGGAGAGAACTACGTAGCTGTTTCTCAAGTTCTAATGGGCTTGTGAACACTAGAGGTCACTCTTGCCTTTTTGATTCCATACCTTAAAAGCTGGTGGGGGGCGGGGGCATGAAAAGAAGGATATTTCACACATCTACACAAGTAATAGAAGGCTTTAAATAAAGAGGAAAAGGCAAATGCAGTAAGCATTGTGAATTGGTATCAGCCTTCCCAGTGGATGTGCCTTCAGGTTTGATTTTAATAAAGTAAAGTTTTTCCTTGTTCTAATCACACTTTGGTTAATATGGTTTGATAATGTTCAGGAATGCCAAAAGAAAGTGGATTTAAGCAAGCAGACTTGCTATCACCAAGCTGGTAATAAAGTTAATCCGTAACTTTTAAAAGGATACTCTGCTTTAATAAGTTTTACTGTTTCATGGGTGACACTTTTAATTTCCCAGTGCCAATGAACATTCACACTGAACACACAAACTTCTCCCTATATATTTGGGATTCAGTCTTTATAAAGCACAATAATTGACCATTTTACTGCACTGTACAGTTTTTACTTACTCACTGAGCAATGAATTAGACTGGATGTTCTTTCCCAGGAGCTCAGTTAAAGATTCTTCCACGAAGCACCAAGAGTTGCATGTTTCTTCTGTTTCCTAATGGTTTGAGAGCATGAACAAATGCTGCAGTGAAATTCACTTCAGCCCTTAGGAAAAGTTTTCACTGTTCAGTAAGACAGGCCTTGGCATGTTGGTCAAAACCCAGAACTGAAATCAGACAGCTGTAGCCAATTTAAATCACTTTTAAAAATTATTTCCTTTAAAATATCTGAATCACCCTTTGTAAGTTTTCTTCAGACGTTAACATAATTGGTGATACTTCCCTGCCCCCAGTATTTAGGAATATGTACTGGATTAGATCCAGAACTGCCATTCTGCAAATGGAAAGACTCTTTATTTTTACCAAATAGACTCTGTTCCAGTGGAGGTTCCCACTAAATGGAGGTGGGAGCACTGTCTCACTGTTCTTAAAGGTTCCCAACCTTCTGGAGCAGATTTTGGATGGCACTGGAGGCTGAAAGGGCAATGAAGGGTTTGTGAAAATTGCCTTTCTATCCACCAACAGGGTAATTACTTCAGTGGAACTCTGCTCAGAGGAAACTTGGACTCAACCCAGTAATTACAATACTGCTAATTTTTCTTGGGGTTTAGCTTAACGGTCATGCACAAAATTAAGTTAGGAGTGGGTGACACTGGCTTGGTGGCTTTACAACAAATTCTATGCCTGTTTGCTTGGAGGTAAGTTTCATTGTGTTCTCTGGAGCTTGCCCATGAGTGCAGCCACAAATGATGTGGCTGTAAGTCTAGTTTCAGCAGTGCCACAGGAAGAGGACACAGCCCACAAAGAAAGATGCCAAATTTGATTACCCAGAACTGAACTTTTAATGCACAAATTACCAGTTGCGGTAAGAGTGTGAATCTGTGCCCTGTAAATCTGAGGTGCTTTAAGCTTCACTTCAGTAATTGATTGAAACACTAGTCAGCTCCAAATGGATAGCAGCAATTTCCATGGAACAAAAAAAAAAAACCCTCCCCTTTCATGAATGCAGTATACATCCCAATACTATAATAAATGATAACATCTCTGTCAATCATACTATCTTATAGTAGCAATCAATTAGAACAGTCCAGTTTCCCAAAGCACAAATTGGAACTGGAAGTCAAGTTCTCTTGCTGGAGAAACTGAACTCTAGTCAGTGTAGAAACAGAGAATCGCAGGATTGAAAGGATCAGAAGGAGGTCACTCAGATCCAGCCTTTGCACTAAGGCAGGATTTACCAGACTCCTACTAGATTAGCCCCATGTCAATCCAGATCATAATGTACCCTAGGCAAGGTGTTTGAAAACAGAGGTTCTTGCAGAATAAGGAATACCTTTTTTCTTATGTATTTCTGCATGGCTGACATTCAGCGTAAGATTACTGTTTTCTTATTTCTTGTTAGCACATGGCAGTATTCCCACACTCTTTGTATTTTTGTAATTGAATCATGAAAGTGTGCCTGCGGTTATTTTCTTGATGAGGATATACAAGATTGCTAAGAAAACATCTCAAGAAATATTGTAATTCCAGCTACAGGATCTGAGGTCAGGGTCAATGGATATTCTTACAGACATTAAAGTTACTTCATTCTAATATAGTTCCAGAAATACCTCAAGGCTGGTTTCATAACAACACTTTATTAGATTAAATAACTACAGTAGCAATGAAATTCCTCCCCAGGATACTAATTACTGGGAAATAGATACAACACACACACACATAGACACACACGTAATTGCAATATCATATATGCAATGAACAGCATTTTAATCCAAGTGAATATAAAGGTAAGCTTGTCCTCATTCAGTGCTTTTCACAGTTGCCATTATACACACATGCTCCTCTTTTAGTATTTAGTAGACTATCCTGTGATTATTTGGGGAGAGGGGATTATGGTTGTTTTTTAAATGAACAACGATGTTTGTGTGTGTTTATTTACACATACACACATGAATGAACACAATGGGTTGTATCCAACTAAATCAATGGACTTACTTTAGTCATCTCCATTGAATTCAGTGGGTTTACTCAAGGTATGACTTACCTGGATATATTCCATAGTTTATTTTGTACACTCTTAGGTATCTGCTTATTCTGAACAAATTATAATAACAAATGAGAGGAAGAAATCTCAGGCTCCATAGGATAGTAAAATAACAGTGAGTGACCAAACTGTGGGAGGCAGTGGAAGACAGGAGTGCCTGGCGTGCTCTGGTCCATGGGATCAAGAAGAGTAGGACACAACTAAATGACTAAACAACAAAAAGTGAGCAGAAACCAGGGGGCAGGAGTCAACTGAGTTGAATCTTCTTCTGCTATGCCCCCTAAATCTGCTCTGGAGAGTCAGCAGAACTCCCAGAACAGGTTTAGCTGGCATATGGGAGCAAGAGAGGGAATGATACTGTTAAAATGGAGGAGAAGTTGGGAGGGGTTGTGTATTGCAGAAACTACTAGGATTGTATATCAGAGCACATGATGTAGGAGGAGGAAACAATTGGTCCATATAGAACTATAGATTCTCTCCCCCTTACTGTGGCTCTGTTGTTCCCTGGAAACGGTAGACTGAGGAAGATTTCAAACTATTAACTTTTATTGGATCAAAGGGTCATATCTGATACTACAATATATCTGACAGTGAAGAATACTGCTGAAGTGATAAGAGACAGATCCAGGACCAGTTCAGTTGGCATTTTTCTGTTTATGAAAATTTGTCCTCATTTTCTTCAAAAGATCTCAACACTGATATTCCATTTTAACTTGAATGATAATCTTGTGACACCTTGTAACATGTTTCCTAAATTGCACAGTTATTATGTATTGATCTCACAGTTTCTGCAATAAATTAAGGAGATATCCAAGTAGGAGGCAAATAGGTTTATTGTATTAAAAACAATCCAGCATTCTCTCTGCCATTAAAGTGATGGCAGCAGTAACTTCTCCACGGAGAAAGTCTTTTACAACCATCTGTGTGCTTAGGAGTTCTCTTTTTGAACAAAATAGGTTTTTTAGCTTTGGTTTAGGTTTATTTCATTTGTACATTGTCTCCAACTAACAAAGTCCTGAAATGATTTACAATAAAAATAAAATACAATAATAATAGAATCATTAGACATGATCAAAAGCAGATTTCACAATGCAGTTGTATCACTGGTGCTGCCAAAATGTCTTGGAAAACAGAAATGTCTTCGCCTGGTGCCAACATGATGACAAGGTTGGTGACAGGCAGGCCTCCCTGGGGAGAGCATTCCATAAATTGTTGGGGGGAGGGGCTAGTACTGAAAAGGCCCATTTTCTTGTTGCCCCGTTTTGGACCTCTCACAAAGGTGGCATGCAGAGAAGGGCCTCAGATGATGAAATCAGGGTCCAGGAAGGTCTGAAAGGGGAAAGTTTGTCCTTTGGCTATAGGGGTTCTGAGCTGCATAAGGCTTGAAAGGTTAAAACCAGCATTTTGAATTGGGTACAGGAGAAGCCAGTACTGTCAGACTTAACAGCCTTTTGCTCATGCCTTATTGTTCTAATTAGCAGTGTATGTAAGCTTTCATGATACCTGGATGTCTAATGGACACCAGTTTAGTACTTCAACAAGACATTTTGCTTTCTGAGATAAAGAATGAGATAGCTTCCCTTGTACAAAGCTGACCAGACTTGCATCTTACTTTAATACTAGCAATGAAATTGCCTAATGGTAGGGCTGTCCCTGCACCAATTGTCTTCAGTTGTGGTCGCATCATGTTAAATCTGCCTACACACACACACACACACACACACACACACACACACAAACACCAACACAAGACTTCACAAATCCCAATTCAAAATGTATTTCCTTCCTAACCACTGACCAGTTGTGATTCAAACGTGTGCACACTGGATCTGATCTAGAGACCAATGTGGGGATATGGGCAGGGGTTCACTCTGGAATCCATGCATTGCTGGATCCCTGCTCTCTTAAGGATTTGCACAAGCTGGTCTGTGGGATGCCTGTCCGTGCTCTTCAACAAGTGATTTGAGCTGACTAAGACTGCCTGTCTAGGGTGTTTCTGTCACCACATGGGTTGAAATGGACATTGCAATTCCCACTGGGAGTATTGAGACTTGATGACATGCTGTTGCTCTCAAGTGAATTTTTAGATACATTTTACATCTTTTACATTCAATTCCCCCTAAGACTCTAAAGGAGAATTAAGTCTACAATATGTCATCACTGCATTGAGAAGTAGTGCTTCTGTGGATCTTCCCAGTTTGACTTGTTACTTGGGACGGAATGAGATCTGTTAAAGACAAAGCTTCCCAGATCTACTGATTCCCATTTAGTGGTAGTGGCACCCACCCTGTGGGATGCCCTCCCACCAGATGTCAAAGAGATAAACAACTATCTGACGTTTAGAAGACATCTGAAGGCAGCCCTGTTTAGGGATAGTTTTAATGACTGATGTTTTAATGTATTTTTAATCTTAGTTGGAAGCCACCCAGAGTGGCTGGGGAAACCCAGCCAGATGCGTGAGGTACAAATAATAAATTATTATTATTATATTTACTAATCTAAAGATAGCTATAATGTCTTCCCCTTTTCTCAGGCATGGCATTTGTAGCCATAGCAGCTCCTACAGGGTGGATTAAGACTGCCAAATTGTAGGGAAATACACCCAAAGGCTTTTGTGCAAGGCACCTTCATTTGTTTTTAAGTGAAGGGATTTTCTATCCTAAGCGAAAACAATTTGCAAGCATGGTGCCCCTTTCTGAGAGGACAAAGCCCGCCAAGTTTCAGAATGAGAGCTGTATTAGTTCTTCTACAAGGGCAGGCATTTAACATGTTTGGGTACAGACAGTAGGAATCACTGGGACGGAGCATAGAACCTCAGGAAAGAATGGGGTGTGGAAAATCTCACCTGCATCAAGGATCCTGTTACCCCAAGAGTTATTGATCCCCTTATCTGTTATTTGGCCATGCTACTAATTACTGCAGGGATGCGGGTGGTGCTGTGGGTAAAACCTCAGCGCCTAGGGCTTGCCGATCGCATGGTCGGCAGTTCGAATCCCCGTGGTGGGGTGAGCTCCCATCTTTCGGTCCCAGCTCCTGCCCACCTAGCAGTTTGAAAGCACCCTTAAGTGCAAGTAGATAAATAGGTACCGCTTTATAGCAGGAAGGTAAATGGCGTTTCCATGTGCTGCGCTGGTGCCGGCTCGCCAGAGCAGCTTCGTCACGCTGGCCACGTGACCCGGGAGTGTCTCCGGACAGTGCTGGCCCCCGGCCTCTTAAGTGAGATGGGCGCACAACCCTAGAGTCGGACACGCATGGCCCGTACGGGCAGGGGTACCTTTACCTTTACCTTACTAATTACTGTAAATGTGCCTAAAAATGCAACTCTAGCTTGTGGGTTTACATCCATGGACAACAGCAGGGAGAAAACAATGCGTCTATCATGTTGGCATTGGTGGTCCTCCTCATAATACATTTTTTACGCATTTAATATAAATAGTTTTTGTTTCTCTGATACTTCTCTCAAACTGGAACTTATTTTGAAATGTTATTTTAGGCAAACTCAACACCCCCTTTAGTGGGTATGGATGTACATATGGTGTTATGGAAGTGTGTTATCTGTTCATAGTGTAACGCCCCTCAGAGGAAGACAAAATTATCTATTGTGTTTTCCCTTCTATAGATTGTTTTTATTTTTGACACTTTTGACTCTTGGTTGTAATCTGAGAAAAGTTCAGCCATCCTTCTTGATAAACAAGGAATCCAGAATGGAAACTTCTGTTTACAAGTAAGCACTGATGTATGCGAAGCTTTTTCTTTCTTTCTAACGAGAGCAATCCAACTACACATATCTCAGTTCACTAAGATCTCCATTGTTTAAGGAGCAGTAGTTTGTGATTTGTTATAATTGTTGTCATAAAAATAGAATAGATCTGTGCACACATGTGATGCCCATTTACTTAAACATTGATGCTGTGGGAAGAAGAAGAAGAAGAAGAAGAAGAAGAAGAAGAGGAGGAGGAGTTTGGATTTGATATCCCGCCTTTCACTCCCTTTAAGGAGTCTCAAAGCGGCTAACATTCTCCTTTCCCTTCCTCCCCCACAACAAACACTCTGTGAGGTGAGTGGGGCTGAGAGACTTCAAAGAAGTGTGACTAGCCCAAGTTCACCCAGCAGCTGCATGTGGAGGAGCGGAGATGCGAACCCGGTTCCCCAGATTACAAGACTACCGCTCTTAACCACTACACCACACTGGCTATTTTACAGAAGAGGTACCCAGTGTGGTGCTCTCCAACTCCCATTAGACTCAGAAAAAAATGGTCAATGGGCAGGGACGATGGGAGTCCAGCAACATTTGGGGAGCAATATGTTGACTACCCCTAGTTTAGATCTGATTTTTTTTAAAGAGCTGAGCAGAGAACAGAACCTCTGGGGAATCTTAGAAAGCATAATCCTAGGAAGCATTGTTATAATTCATACTATTCTCTTCATAGGGTAAATTTTATCTGGCCATAGTCCAGTGCACTGTCAAACACACTACAATCTCACTGAAATGAGTGTGGGGTTTAAGCATGCATACCATTGTCCTAGAATGTGACCAATCTGTTCCCACATTTTGGTTCATGGGAGAGCAAATATGATTCCACACACATCCATGATGAATCAATGTATACAGTGGTACCACGGGTTACATACGCTTTAGGTTACAGACTCCGCTAACCCAGAAATAGTGCTTCAGGTTAAGAACTTTGCTTCATGATGAGAACAGAAATCGGACTCCGGCGGCGCAGCAGCAGTAGGAGGCCCCATTAGCTAAAGTGGTGCTTCAGGTTAAGAACAGTTTCAGGTTAAGTACGGACCTCTGGAATGAATTAAGTACTTAACCCGAGGTACCACTGTATAAGCTTGTTTTATTATCCCATGAATAGCCTGGTGAGATCTCCTTAGTGTAACTGTGCAATGTCTGAAAACAATAAGCATAATTTTTGAAAGTAACACATAACAGGTTTTTTCCCTTGATGTAGCTCTAGTAATATGTGAAAGTTCCTAAATTATTTATCTAGGAAAACAATGATGGCTTTGTAAAAAGGCCATGCAGTCTGAGTTTGGTAGACTGAGAGAAACAATAGACTTCACTTCCTTCCTCCCAAGTCGAGGGGAAGTGACCTATCTAAGCTTGGCAGGACAGTTTACTCTATATGGCATTAACTCATTCATGTGTTAGTTGGACTTAAGCACCTTGGTTATATGAGGCTGGTTGTTCTACAACATGCCCTATTTTGGCCAATAGGCTTAAGGGAGCAAGTTCCCAATAAAAGGTGGCCCTGCCATGAATTCTTCCTTCTATGTCTTTCCAGCAATCTGCACCCGGCCCCACCCCATGAGCAGTATGGGCTTTGCCAGTTACCACTTGTGAATGAGTAGAGCAGGGGTCGGCAAACTTTTTCAGCAGGGGACCGGTCCACTATCCCTCAGATCTGGTGGGGGACCGGACTATATATTTTGGGGGGGGGAGGGGGGAGAATGAACAAATTCCAATGCCCCACAAATAACCTAGAGATGCATTTTGAATAAAAGGACGCATTCTATTCAGGTAAAAACACACTGATTCCTGGACCGTCCGTGGGCCGGATTTAGAAGGCAGTTGGGCCGGATCTGGTCCCTGGGCCTTAATTTGCCTACCCATGGAGTAGACTTTTTTTCAGTGCACACAGAATGACTTCTGATTGTACCTTTTATCCCATTTATTTCACTGCTCTTAATTTGATTGGCTGCGGTAGTTTACTTTTTATTTGGCTGTTTGGGTTCATTTAGTGCAGGCAGTTAAGTGGTTTGGAGCATAGACGGCTCTGAGGACAGGGGGACACTTCACCAATCACCTCCTATTGCTGATCAGCTTGGGGGGCTGCTTAGTTACATTCTCTCAGGACTTATAATGTGCCACCTCCTGGAAGTTGAACATCTGTCGGGTCATACCCTCATGGCTTCCTTTTATGGAAAGGTGGTGGTATCCAATCAAGTCAGCTTGGGTGCTGGAATTGATCTTCATTTGCAGAAGGCTGTAGATTTTTTTACCTGTACCACTTGCGTGAGATTGGTACAATTTCTTCCCAGTTCTTCAAATACACACACACACACACACACACACACACACACACACATATATATACACACAAACAACCATTTACCAATTCCTCGCTTGTCAAGCCTTTGCTCCACTTGTGGGACAATGAGTAAGCACATCTGAATGTGCATCAGCAGCTACTTCTAGGGTTAATTTGGGGGCAATTTTGATTCTGGACCAATTTTGTAATGTACTCTTTTAAAGATGCATCTTGTTATCTTCTGAGCAAACAAACATTTTCTGAACTCTTCATCTGGCCTTTTCACAACATAAATAAGAAGCCCCAGTGGGGTTTATCCCCATATAATTAAACTCTGCTTTCCCAGTTAAATCTCAGAGGCCCTGGCAGTTAAAGAAGAGAGCATCACTGCATTGATCAACATGTCTAGCTAGTATCTGAGAAACAGGCAGATTTCTGTATATACAGTGCTTGGGAGATGTCACTGATAATTAATTCCCTTGTATTAATTTTATATTTGCATTTTCTAATTGCCCTGTGCAGATTCTTATGGGCCGGTCTTGCCATCTGCTCAGCAGTTCAGTAGAATTGATTGAGTTTTAAATGATGACAACAGTGCAATATAGAACCCAGAGAAAGAAGTGGGTGCCAAAATACTGCTGTATTTTATTTTTAATAATCCTAGCTGTTATGCAGTTTAAAAAGAATAAGCACCAGGATCTGAGGAGCCTGATAACAAAATTGCCACGACAGACAGATGTTCAGTAGGTGTTTCAATATTTACTCTTTAAAACAAAGGCAATTTATTGCAAATGAGTGGAATGCCTGAAATCATTTAGGAGCTGTTTCTTATTTTTCCATCAGGAACTGCTTCTGCCTTTTATTTCTTTTTATTTTCACCAGGAAGGTGGCAATGTTCTCTTTCACGCAAGTGCATTATCTAAATAAGATTACAGTGGTACCTCGGGTTAAGAACTTAATTCATTCCGGAGGTCCGTTCTTAACCTGAAACTGTTCTTAACCTGAGGTACCACTTTAGCTAATGGGGCCTCCTGCTGCCACCGCAGTGCTGCTGCCTGATTTCTGTTCTCATCCTGAAGCAAAGTTCTTAACCTGAGGTACTATTTCTGGGTTGGCGGCATCTGTAACCTGAAGCATCTGTAACCCGAGGTACCACTGTATTATAATGCACATGCCTTATCTAGAAATTACTGTTATAAGAATTCTGTAAATTGTTAGAATTATAATTCCCCATGCTGCAGGTGAAAGAAGTTGGTTTGCTTAGAGTTAAACAAAGAAGCAAGATTTGCATTGAGGACTTCCTGATTTGAAGCTCAGTGGCTTTCCAACCACTTGATGTAAATAGAGTTGTATCCGTTGGATTTTCAGGGGAAACAGCGCAGGCAAGAAGGTGGAACCTTCACTCCCTTACCTCCAACAAACTCTCCTCATGTCCATGTTCTCATGACTGAGAGTTTTTCCATCTCAGAGCCTGATGGGGGAAGATGTTCTGGGGAGAAGGAGTTGAAATTAGAAATCAGTGGGTAGGAAATGAGTTAAGTAGCCTTCTGGCCCAACCATTTCACTTCTACAAATGTCCCTTGATCCTATATACACATTAAATGGCAAATCAAGGCTAGGAATACCATTTTACCGTGCAATCTCTAGTTCCAGCCTTTAGTTGAATGATCCCACCAACAGTGTGGCCTTGGGAATACTCTGCCACAGTGATCCTTGAAAGGGATCCCAGTGGGGATTAGTGATGAGTAAAAGAGGGACAAAGAAACACCTATGAAACAGAAAGTACTCTTTCACTCAGCCCTGCATTCTCAGTCTTTTTAGGCAAGCTAAGCAGCTCTAATTAGCCCCACACTGAGTGACCCACACGAGGAAATCCTCCATAGGCCTATCAGAGCTCTGCCCATAGAGGTTCCAAAGCTTGGGATTTATATAGTTATAACAGCAGAAAACAGGGGCTCATGAATAGATTTTTAGAGGAGTCAGTGATTTATGGTTTTTCCTTCAATGTCCTTTCCCAACAATTTATCACCATCATTGTCACACTGCACAGCAGAACAGAAAGTACCAAGTGACTTAGGCCAGTTACTTTTTTTTCCAGAATCATGTTTCAAAAAGAAGAAACACATTACAAATTTTAGATCATTTATTATCTTAGGGATGGAACTTACACTATGTTTGCTGTAGGCCTGCCACCCCAAAGAACATGTGCTGGGGGTATCTGCCCAACTGTGATGTTTAGAGGTGTGCCACCATCACATTCCAAATCTCTTCTCTTCTGCCAATGTTCTCAAGGAGTATAGAGCTGGAATGTTGATATTCTTAGAATGGATGGCACTGCTCCTCATTCTCACGTACAGGTGGTGAGACTGGTGATTTATTCAGAGATGTGATTTCTGCCCACCCCACCCCCCACATTCCTGTGGCACCTCAGACATAATACTAGCATGATAGGAACATTCTTGTACACACCTTTCCCACCTGCTTCTTCTTTGCAATTTTTTCTGGTTGTGCTTCAAAATAAACCACAGTTGCCCCATGATATCAGAACTCAGGGAACTATGGTTTCTTCTAAATATTGTTTGTTAATACAAACCAGGGTAAAACTGTGTGTTGATATCCTGTTTTGTTAATAACTAACAATAATTAGAATAAACTTATAATGCTGCCTGGCCAGCAAATGAAACATAGAAGACTATGAATAAAAAAACAGCACAGCTTCTAACACCAGGAATCGTATCTGTTCTAGGGATGTTGCAAACAGAAAGAAAATAGTTTGCAGCAGAAAGTGGAGGTAGGGAGTAACCTTAGAAGAAATTGTCATTGTCAGGGTCTTTTCCTGTTCCATTCTCTAAAATACATCAAATACATTTTAAATCTTCTGCCTAAATATTGTGTGTGTGTATACACGCACACATGCACACACATACAGGTTATTCAAGAAAAAAGACTTTGCTATACAGATTGGTTCAAACTTAAAAGCAAATTATTTCAAATGAAAGAAGTTATAATGGCAATTGAAGACAGGTGGCTATAGCATATCCCAATTTGGAAACAAACTTGCAGAGATAAATTCTGAAGGAAGTTGAAGGTGAACCCAAGGCTCCATTTAAGGACATATAAATAGCCAATATAATTAACTATTTAAAAGCCTTATTCAGCTTTCCTCTGTACCTTTTACCTGCATTCCCCAGATCGGGGAAGAGATAATACAACTGTTAACAATTTGCACAAGGTCATCTCAAAGGTCAATGGTTGGTGAAAAGCCAGCTCCATCTCTAATTTATTTAAAGATCCCTGCATTATCAACAGGAGTGCACTAATTAACTCAATTAGGTTCTGCACCCTGTGGATCTTTTGAGTGGTCTCAGAGACCCGGAGCACTCACATGTTTATCCAAAGTCACTCTCTAACCTCATACACAGTTCCAGATATTGTATCCTGTGTGTGAATATTTTCAGACTTTTCAGAATGGTTTAGGGACAACTCATACAACCACCACAGAACCTTTTCCCATCCATTAATCCCCCTGCCACTGCCCAAGCTTGAACTGAAGATGACCGCTTTGCCACATGTGCAGTGCCACCTGAATAAGAAAATAACCCCAGAAGACCAAATCAGAAATTATGACAAGACAGCACCCCCCCCCCTTGCAGCCATTTTCTCCACTTGCCACTGTTGCTCTATTGCCCTGTTTTTGATTCACTGAAAAGCCACTGATGTGACTATTTTTATGGTTATTTTTATTTCATCATAATTTTTTTTCTGGTTTTGCTGTAGCTAGGCGGTTTTTTTTAAAGTGAACCGTCTTTGCTTATTCTTTTGTAATATATAGAATATAGAAATACATGTTTGCTTAAATTAAGATCTTCAACAAGGTGCAGTGCTCACTGGCGTCAACTGTAAATCCTCATAGTTATCAGTCCAAGCCTAAACACTGTAAAGTTGATCTAAAATGAAGACTTGCTAATAAAAATTATTGCTCTTCTCCAACAGTTGACATTTCAGAGGTTGTGAAAATGGTTAGCACAAGCTGCAATTGGCCAGTTTGTGCTGGCTATATAGAGATGTTAAGCTGCAACACAAACATGCAAAGGGTGCATTAAAGTTATAAAAATATGCTTCGCTACCGCTGGAGTGTGCCATGAGAAAAAGGTAAAAGGTAAAGGACCCCAAGATGGTTAAGTCCACTCAAAGGCAACTATGGGGAGTGGTGCTCATCTCAATTTCAGGCCGAGGGAGTCGGTGTTTGTCGACAGACAGCTTTCTGGGTCATGTGGCCAGCATGACTAAACTGTTGGAGATTCATTCCCTGTGTCTGCAGTCATGGGATTGTTGTCTATCACATGACAGTGTATGTTTTCATTCCACAGTGTGGGAAATGACGGAGACAGGATGTTTGTGTTACTGTGTTCCGTGAAGTGGGATTATTGTCCTTTGTTCTCTCTCTTTGCCGTCCGATGAGAAAAAGGAATGAACTAAGTCAAAATGCTCTGAGTGTATTATATGTAAATAAACGTAGATTAGCCAAATGCTGAGCTACTGAGCTCTGTTACGTGAACTGCGAAATACTCTGTGGATCCCTGAATGTGCTGATGTCTGTTGACATCAGTCGCTGTGATGTTTGGGCAGAAGAAAGCTTTTGAAGCTCCCAAACGATCGATCAGAAGGGAGAGAACATTCCAGTTGGGCATGTGTCTCTGCCAGGGTCCTACACAAGAGTAGGACGATCCTAACATAAACTGCTTCTGGCGCAACAGAACACCGTGACGGAAACCAAAGTGCATGGAAACACTATTTACCTTCCTGCCACAGCGGTACCTATTTATCTACTTGCACTGGCATGCTTTAAAACTGCTAGGTAGGCAGGAGCTGGGACAGAGCAGCGGGAGCTCACCCCGTTGTACAGATTCAAACCACCAACCTTCTGATCGGCAAGCCCAAGAGGCTCAGTGGTTTAGACCACAGCTCACAGCACCCTGCAAGCCCAGAACTGCTGTTGTGAGTATCTTCCAGGATGCTGTGAGTGAGCCCCTCAAAGCAGGACCGTGTTGGCTGGCTGGGCTCCTCACTGATCTGACCAAGGAGTGTAGTCCAAGTGACTGGGCTTTGAAAACAAATGGAATTTGAGAATATGTCACATAGCCCCACAACTGACCAATAGGTGCCCCCACCCCAGTGTATGTGAATACAGCATGAACATCTGTATGAAGATGGCCCTCACGAGTATAGCTGTAACTGTGATGCCTCCCATGCAGCCTAGAACACTGATTGCATGGGGTTCCATGCCACGTGGAGGCCTCTGTGCACACAGCTGTCCACACAAAGGCTTCCTCCCTGTGGATATTTCTCCCATACACATGGGCACTTGAGTGAGGGGCTACTCTGCTCGTGAAATGCCAGGAGCAGGGATACTCACCACAGTCCCACTCCCTGCTCCTGTATTGTTCTATAAGCGAGAAATACTCTAGAGGTCTCTAGAAATGTAGCCCTAGTAACATGGTTTTTCTGATCATATGGTTTTCAAGATGAGATTTCCAAACTTCCTGTCTAAAAGATTGTCATGTTTTGTTTTGTTGTGTTCCTGACAGAGGCTCACCTTCACAAATTGTGCATAGAAACCTAAGGAGAGCCTTGCTAGATCAGGCCATCTAGTTGACCAGCATCCTATTTCCAATAGCAGCCAAGCAGATGCCTTCAGAAAGTCCACATCTAGGACTTGAAGTCAGTCCTTTGGTCTGGACCCAGTCTGACCCCCTTCTTTCTATGGGACCATGTATGTAAGTGGTCTCCTTGGCTCTTTCTATGGGCCCATATGGGACCAGCACGGGTGGCCGGGCCTGGTGAACATTTAATTCCTTACCCCTACAGTTATGATTTGTGGGTTCCCATTTAATTTGATTTTAAATGTGATTTTGAATTGTATTTTCAACAAATCGTTTGATTTTGTGTTTTTAATGTATTATATATTTGGTGTTAGCCGCCCTGAGCCCAGTCTCGGCAGGAGAGGACAGGGTATAAATAAAAATTATTATTATTATTATTATTATTATTATTATTATTATTATTAAAGGGACCCCTGACCATTAGGTCCAGTCGTGACCGACTCTGGGGTTGCTGCACTCATCTTGCTTTATAGGCCGAGGGAACCAGCGTACAGCTTCCGGGTCATGTGGTCAGCATTACTAAGCCACTTTTGGCGAACCAGAGCAGCACACGGAAACGCCGTTTACCTTCCTGCTGGAGCGGTTCATATTTGTCTACTTGCACTTTGACGTGCTTTCGAATTGCTAGGTTGGCAGGAGCAGAGACTGAGCAACGGGAGCTCACCCCGTTGCGGGGATTCGAACCGCCAACCTTCTAATCTGGTTTAACCCACAGCGCCACCCATGTCCTATTATTATTATTATTATTATTATTATTATTATTATTATTATTATAGTTCTCTCTCCTGCTGTTGCTTCCTAGCAAATGATAATCTCTAGGATTTGCCAAAGACGGATATTTCATGTGGCTAATCGTCATAGATAGGATTATCTTCCATGAATATTTCAAATCCCCCATTAAAGCTGCCTAATTTAAATGGGGCTGGAGAGGCTCCATTGCCTTTACCTCTTGGTGATGGGCTCCCTTACTTACTGGTTTTAGAAGAGGGCATTCATTGACTAAATGTGAAGAGGGAGAGTCTATGTTTGGGGGCTATGGATTTCATGAAGGTCATGCACACCTCATCTTTCCAGCCATAATCTGAGCAGTGCTTCTGGCTCTTGCAGTACAGCATATTTCCGAGAGGAAAAATAGGTGTGTGTGGGGGGGGGGAGTAATCCTATATAAAGAGAATCAAATTAAGCTCCACCATTAATAATAATAATAATAAACCTTCATTCTTGATGTAAAAAAAAATATGACTACATTCCATTTACTCCAAACTGGTACTATGTGCTCTCTATAAATCGTACAGTTGAGCTACTCCAGCAAAATAAATTCTTCTGTCAAAAAATGAAAGTATTCCTGTGACCAGAAAGAAAGGGGGCTGAATTTGCAATGAGTTTCTTTTATTGTTGTTTTTTGCTTTTGGGAGTCATGAATAATTCATCCTGCTCTACTGGCCTGGAAAACAAACAAACAAACAAGCAAAACCTGTGTGCACATAAGAACTCATTAGAAAAGTTAATCCCACAAATGGCTGAATACAGAGAAAATCGGCTTTTTTCGTTGGTGGCTTCTTTTTTTAAGTCAGATTTCCTCCAATCTGCTCTTAATGTGATTTTGCTAGTGGGGGTACAATTTAAGCCAAACAGCTTGAGGAGGGGCACACAATAAATGAAGCTCTCAATATTTAATAGAGGGCAAATCACAATCTTTCACACAGGGAGGCAAGCAAAGAATAAATTGCACATGTTGTTACCAGAGGGGTTGAGGTAAAAAGTTGAGGCATATGTTCATTGTGGCTTCCAATAACATCAGTGAACTTTTCCAGTGGAACAAGAAGTATTATTTGTATTCGCCTAATTAAGACATGAAGGCGAGATCACATGTACAAATGTACTCAGATGTCTTTCCAACCTGAGAATTGTCCCAACTCAAACCTGGCTGCAGAATTGTTAAAACCTGACACAGTCAGTCAGGGAAGGTATAAAAGTACGATTTTCATCGCTGGAAGAAGCTTCAGACATTTAATAAAGCATGGTAGAGGAAGTTCAAGAGGTGGAATTTTAAAGAAAGAAAGCTCCCACAGCAGCTCAGACCCACCTTGTGAGGTGACTTCATCATAGTTAGGTTGTGATTTTGGTTGTGTATATTGTAGCGAATTTGTTATGCTTTATCTGGGTCAGTGTTGCTGAACTCTTGACTAATATAAGTGGAGCTATACAGTGGCACCTCGGGTTAAGAATTTAATTCATTCTGGAGGTCCGTTCTTAACTTGAAACTGTTCTTAACCTGAGGTACCACTTTAGCTAATGGGGCCTCCTGCTGCTGCCGCGCCACCAGAGCACGATTTCTGTTCTTATCCTGAAGCAAATTTCGTAACCCGAGGTACTATTTCTGGGTTAGCAGAGTCTGTAACCCGAGGTACCACTGTATAAAGATACAGTGGTACCTCTAGTTACAAACTTAATTCGTTCTGGAGGTCTGTTCTTTACCTGAAACTGTTCTTAACTAGAGGTGTGCTTTCGCTGCCTCTTGCTGCCGCTGCACCGCTGGCACACGATTTCCATTCTCATCCTGGGGCAAAGTTCTCAACTCAAGGTAAATCTTCCAGGTTAGCAGAGTTTGTAACCTGAAGCGTTTGTAACCTGAGGCGTTTGTAACTCAAGGTACCACTGTAGTTGGAAACTGGTGGTTTTCAGTTAGCTTCCGTTGTCATGTAATTGAGCACAAAGGAAGGGGGAAACATTGACATAACATATTCCTATGTAGTTTTAAAGTAAATTATATGTGATAATACAGGATATTTGTATAAAGTATTCTCAAAGTGAGCAGCTAGTGGATGGTTCCATTTCCCCATGGCTTCCTAGAGGAAAACTGCAGATCAGTAAAAATGATATTTACTGGTTTGGATTGCAATGCACCCTTGAACACCCAGACTTATCAGTTCGCATTTGCAAAAGGCCCAGAAACCTTCGTAGACAAGTGACAGAACAGATCCGTTTGCTGTCAATCACAGTCCATCACTTCAAAATGAGCCTGCAGTTAAAAATAACAATATGGAGCAGAGAAGAATCCATTGGTGTTTAAATGGGGAACTTTAGACTGCTGGATTTATTTGAACAGAGGGTGGGGGGAGGCCAGAGGCCTGTGAATGGAAAAAGGTGGGAGGGAGGAGTTAGCAAAGGAGAGTACCACTTAATCTTTAAACTTCCTGTCTTTGTTCATCCATTTCAAAAACAGGTTTCTAACCATGGTGGTTTTGGGTGTGGCAACCCTTTCATTTATAGGGCCTTTACTTTAAATATTTATATTTAATCAGACCAAAAAGCAACTGAAAACAACTTCGATGGAAAACAAATGTACTTATGTATGTATGTATGTATTCCGAGATTCGTGTCCCATCTTTCTAGTTCTAAGGCACGATGCAGTGTGGCTTATAAAATGTTAAAGCCACAATGCCATATAAAATGATAAAAAAATAAAGTGAAATGCATTGAGAATACAACAAAGGCGGGTACTACATGTAAAGCACAACCTTTACATAAAACAGCAGATGCTTAGCAGGAAAAAACCTGCTGAGATTAAAAAAAAAACCACACGCATTTGCCAATGAGTTCATATAATACTATGTTAACTAGAAGAAATCAGAACCACCTACTGGCTTCTGACACTTTAAGATATACTGCAAATTGCAACTGTAAAGATTAAAGCTTCCATCATAACCAGCTCATTTCCCACTGATTTCGATGGGGCCTATTCCCAGGTAAATGGAGTTAGGACTGCAGCCTATGATTTTCAAGAAGATTAAGATGTAAGGAAGGGGGGCATGATTCCCCATATATATATTCCCATATAAGATTAATGTAAGATGTGGAAACAGTTGGCAGAACAAAATGACTGTAAAATGGCAGGCACTTGCAGGGGTAGCTCACCTGGGAAATCCTGAGGAAAGTAGTTTCTCCTCTAGATAATCCATTTGTTTAGGATTCATCCCGATTTGTTTGCATGAAGCTTGTGTGGAGGTTAGGCTATGCAGAGTCTTTACTAAGCATCCATTGTGTTTTTATTGATAAGGAAGTGACATAACAATGAGTACCCATCCTAATTTGCCCGCAGGATGTTTATATGGCTTTCTGATAATAACTAGCTCATCCTATTATTATTATTATTATTATTATTATTATTATTATTATTATTATTAATACCCCACCCATCTGACTGGGCTTCCCCAGCCACTCTGGGAGGCTTCAAAAAAAAAAAATTAAAATACTGTAATACATCAAACATTAAAAGCTTCCCTGCATGTCTTGGTGCATTTTCCCATCACTTTCCCAACTGCAGAAGCCTGTTTTTAGTAAAAGTGGATTTGTTGCACTAGTGTGACAGAGCAGAGTAACAGCAAAGTGGATTTGTTGCACTAGTGTGACAGAGCAGAGTAACAGCATTACGCGTAAAGGATTCCCGCATCTGTACAGAGAGCACAAAATACAGGAACTCATTCCTTTGCCCAAGTATCTGTTATCGCCTCTTATGCTAAACAAACAAACAAACAAAAACCCATAAAGCAAGGTGACACACTGATATGTGAAATATCTTGGATGGGATGTCTGATTCTCTATCGATAAACGAATACATAATGGAAGCTGTCAGCTCTTGCTATTATCTTGCATAAGATATTCACTGCAAAAAAACATTTCATTAAGGTACTTTGATTAAAGGACCCACCCCTGGGTTTGTCAAAGGTAGGCACAATGGGGATCTCATACCTCTGGCTGCTTTTGCAGCATGGTTAGTAATAATGAGGCTCCTTTCAGATTCTTTTAAATGGTTCATCTGAGATGGATCTCTGCCTCTTGACTTTCAGTTCTGGAGGATGACTGACTATAGGCAAAAACATCTTGATGAAAGATCCCCTTCGGAGACTGATCTGCCATCAAAAGAGCAAACATCTATGTGCTTGTAATGGGCTTAAGGAAAGACACAGGAAACACTACTCATGCATAATTCTGAAATGAAATAAGCTTATCAGGGGTTATCCTGGAATTTTTCTTTAACTAGACCAGAAGCCACATGCATACATGCAAAGCAAGGTAGAAGCACAAGAAAATCCCAGGAGGCCTCAAAAATGAAGTGAGGATTGGATCAAATATATTCTTTTGTGGCATTTAATGTTGCCTTTTTTACTGAAGGCACTCGAGGCTATGCACAACATTAAACACCAACAATACAATTTAATTGAATAGTAACTTGATCAAAATTGAATGCCACCAAATATTAAGCACAAATCAAAAGTGAAGCCCTGCAATAAACCCCAGTGCTAACAGTCCCTTTATCTTCCTGAACAGCACTTTACTGGATGGAGTAGTGTTGGCAGCAGCAGATGGCAGCTTTACCATCATATTGCTGCTTCTATAACCTCTGTTTCATTCAAACCTATTGAGTACTCATTGATGTGAGTTAGGCATTTGAACGGACTGAACATACAGATATGGTTCTCAGGTTGTGAGTCTCTATATCTCCATTTTACTGCAGCTGTGGAGGAGGGCATGGAAATCTGCAACATAGTCACTTTCAGCCGCATAAATGCTACAATCCCATACACACTTACTTGGGTATATTGTATGCTCCACTGAAAAGAATGAGACTGACTGGCCTCTGAGTAGACATGTCTAGAACCTTCTGAAAATTTAAGATAGCTGCATTTATACATGAGAAGTGTTAGATCTGTGAAAGGTAAAAAAAAGGAGAAAGAATAAGTGTCAGATAACCATGCCTAATGACCATGACATTTGCACACAGCATATTGTGACTCCAGATCCTCCAGCTATGATTGCTGCCTGAAGGAAGGGCAGAAATATCCTTCATACTCCCCTTACAGTACGCACGCGACCTTTTCCCTATAGATTTAGAGAGTGTGACTCTCTTGTGTATTTACTCAGTAGTGTCCTGGAGTGATGTATTATGGTTGGTATGACGTCTTGCATCCCCAGGTGCCGTGAACCGCCCTCATCAGGGCATCCCAGTAAAATCAAATACCATAGAACGTTTTATGGGGTTAAAATCAGGCCACAACTTTATCGATTACATATGTCAGTGGCATGGCCCTGGAATAACTGCTATCACCTCCAGCCTGTCTACTGAGAGCCAGTGTGGTGTAGTGGTTAAGAGTGGTAGTCTCGTAATCTGGGGAACCGGGTTCGCGTCTCCACTCCTCCACATGCAGCTGCTGGGTGACCTTGGGCTAGTCACATTTCTTTGAAGTCTCTCAGCCCCACTCACCTCGCAGAGTGTTTGTTGTGGGGGAGGAAGGGAAAGGAGAATGTTAGCCACTTTGAGACTCCTTAAAGGGAGTGAAAGGCGGGATATCAAATCCAAACTCTTCTTCTTCTTCTTCTACTGTAGGGATACCAGAGGTCAGGACCAATTTTGGGATTAACTCATGGCATGTATCAAGTGGGTACAGCCTCCATGGACTTGCTGTGCCAGAGAAGTCCTATGGCCTTCAGCTCCCACCTGACCTCTAGATCAGTATCTCCCCAAACAACCCAATGAGTTCAGAGCATGTTCAGTGGCCCTGGAATGCTGCCTAACTGTTGAGAGGAGGAACCAGAAAAACCAGGTGGGGGGGGCATAATGGAATGGAGTATTGCAGAGGAGGGCACATGGATGCCTGTCTTCAAGCAGAAAACAGGAGCACTCCATTCCATAACTTTTTATTGCAAGCCACATCTATATAATTAATAGGATGAAAGTGCTTTTAGAAGCAAACAACTTTAGTCACTTTCCTGGTTTCTATTTTGCTCAGCTCTGCCAGCGCTGAATTGTCAAAACCATCAACCTCACTTGCAAGGAAGAAAAATGAGGCAAGTTTGTTTCAACAGTCATATTTCCAGAGTTGTGAGTCCCATTTCTGACGTTCCAGTCTTCCAGCTGTTGTACCAAAGATACCGTGGGAAATCAGTTTGTCCTCTTGAACTTAACATTTGACCATGCATGGCCCTGATATGGAGACATCAAAGGGGGAGCCTTAAACTAGCATTGCAAGAAAGCTTGCCAAAGAACTTCTTAGCAGAATGCAGCTCTCTGTATTTATGCATGCTGCTTGCAAACATCCTGAGGCTTTCTTTGCTTTTCAAAAATTATTCTTTGCCAATGCACAGTTGTCAGTTAAATGACCCACAGCTACTGCCAGCTCCGTTTCTTTTCCTCCCTCTCTCTTGCATGCTTTTCTCTGCTTCCACAGTGGCTTATTTTTCATCACTAACCTCATTACTCTATTTGCTCTGGGGAGTTATACAAGACTCCTACCTGCCACCAAGACAAATCTGCCTGCATCACTCGGTTTTGATTGTAAGCTTTTCTGCTCATTTCTCCTCCCCCCTTGTTTCATCAAGAAAAATGCTGGTATGCGATGAACCAGGATATACTTTCAGTTCAGCATGTGGGGGAAAGGTGCCATCTAACTCTTCTCCTTTGGAGTGTCTGTTGCTTAGCTGTTGCGATTTCTTGCAATTCAGTCATTCTTGTTTTTGGATGTGATCATTTTCAATATGGCTTCTGTCTGGTCATGCTCAGTGTTTGGAAAACTGTACAAAATATACAGAGCCAGTAACCAAATATTTGCTACCCCCAAGGCCTCTCATACTGTATAGATGTCTGCATGTTGCTGGTTTGTTTGGGTTTGTGTGTGTGTCTGTGTTTTTAGTATATGTGAAAATCTACACCAGTGCTCATTCCACAAGCAGAATGTATTGGAGTGTTTGTGAGCAGGTCCACGTGTGTAAATTTATGTTTTTTTATTAACAAGGATACATCATGCATACAGGACAAGCACCAAAGTCATGAAATGGCCTACAAATGCAGTAACATATAAGCTGTTCAAATCAAATAATCTTAGTGCCATTTATGAAATTCTGAGAGCGAGTAAACCTCCCCAAAAGTCATCAAAGGAGGGCAACAAAAACCTGAGATGGGGGCCCTCATTGGGCCTGATTCCCTCCTCACAATTATGAGACCTATGTCCATGTGTGCATAGAGCCTTTTGCCATGCTAGGTAAATGCAGGATTGATGGGAAAGGATTTCCACTGTGGGAGCAGAGTGAGGCGGCATGATGTACATCATTGGCAAGGGGCAAGACTAGCCCACACGGCCCTGTGATCTCCTTCATGAATTCTTTCAGTGCTTGGGAAGTGGGTGTCATGCAAACCTCCCTAGAACAATGTACTGTAGATCAGGGGAGATAAATCAGGTGATAATATATGTATATGTAGCCATGGCTATGAATGTGTGGACAAGAAAGTGGAGGAGCACAACCACTGGCACAACCATAGTAGAAGTTCTGAACTTCTATAGTAGAAGTGTATGGTTGTACAAGTTGTACATTGATAGGTTGCATTTAAACTGTTGAAAGCACATAAGTTGATGTGAACCAGCAAGTGCAAATCCTTCTTCCCCTGAACACATGGTCATTTATACAGATATGTGATACAGTCGTACCTTGATTCTTGAATTTAATCCATTCTGGGAGTCCATTCGACTCCCGAAATGGTTTGAAAACCAAGGCATGGCTTCCGATTGGCTGCAGGAGCTTCCTGCAGCCAATCAGAAGCTGCAGAAGCAGTGTCAGACATTCAGCTTCCAAAAAATGTTCACAAACCAGAACACTCACTTCTGCGTTTGCGACGTTCAGGAGACAATTTGTTCAACAACTAAGGCATTCGGCTACCAAGTTATTATGTATTATGATTCAGGCCTCAGGAATATTTTACTACTAGTACAAATACACATTATTTTGTCATGAAAAATAATATTTTGGGGGGATTAACTTTTATTTCTGATTTTTGCTGCCCCTGATATATATATATATAGGCCTTCAGGTTCTCATTTCAGCTCCCTCCTAGTCCTATATGCAATATTACATGTCCTCTAATGCATGCCAGACTATAGTTCCCCTGAGGCATCAGAATATATTAATGGATTCTTGCTTCTTCTTCTTTGCTTCTTCTATGAATGAATAGCTTAAAGGAGGAAAAAAATACCTGCATATCCAGGCTGTCATTTGTTCAATATGCAGCTACATGAATAATTTACCCGGCACATTAACTGCTAGGTAAGACTGATAAATTTGATCAGATGCTTGGCTCTAGAACACTAAGAAAAAAATACAGCACAATTCTGTAAAAAGTCTACCTGTTTGGTCAGCAAATGTTTCAATTCACAGATAATTTTGTCTGTATTGAGAAGGGCAGAACCCCTGCTAACAAGCCCAGCTACAACTCTCTGAAAATTCCCTGCTACAACTGTTTTGGGCTCCAACTCCCTTCAGCCCCAAACAGCATAGGGAATGGTCAGAGAATTGTAGGAATTGTAGTCCCAAACACGAGGAGCAGGTATGATGAATTTCTGGCTCTCCAAATGTTGCAAAACAGTGTGTTTTACACCTGCACAAGTGATGCCTGTATTTCAGATCAGCCTTTCCCAAACTGATGCTTTTCAGATGTGGTTGGCCAGCACTGCCAATGATATGGGATGATTGGAATTATACCTGAAGACCACCAGTTTGTGGGGAGCCTGTGGCTGTAGGAATTAGTTGCTGTCCTTACCATGGATTGTTTCTGGCAGAAGGGGCAGAGTCTTCCTGGAAGCCTGATTGTATATTTTTGTGTGGAAGGGGCTGTAGATAGGGTAGGATGACATCACCCATGTTCAACTTGTGCCTTTGCTATATGGTTAGTGTAATGGTTGTAAGGGGGTTACTTGTGCATAAGTTGCCTTCAGTTTTAGTTATATTGCCTGGCCAACCATGCTTTGGCTGACAGCTCACATTCCGTGACCGGTCAGTCACTTGCAGAATCAGTGGGCGTTTCTTGAACCTCTTCCAGCATAAGAGCTGTTTGACGCCTAGTCTCCTCCTACTTTCCCTGCGCGGAACTTGTCTGTGCAAGTACGGGGAAGGCAGGGGCGTGTCAGCGCTCTCTCCACTAGTCTCTGGTGAAGGGTCTTGGAGAGCTGTCTCCACTTCCTCCATCTCCCTCTCTTCTCTACTGGTGTTACGCTGAATTCCTTCCCCCCTGCTAGTCCCCTCTCTGGCATCGCTCTGGAGCCCTGCCTCCACCTCTCGCTCTGATGTCAGTTCCCTGACATCCACCTCCCTCCCAGGACCCCCTCCACCCCCGGCCCGACCCTGTGACATAACCTTGTCCCCCTCTTCAGCCGACGATGCAGGGAACCCCCGAAAGGAGCTGCTGTCGTCCGAGGACTCAAACCCCGCTTCCCACCCGCTCCGATTTCTTCGTGCGGGACGGGCTTCCCAGTCTGATTCCTCCTCTCCTGATGCTTCTCCTCCTTCCTCTTCGGAAGCTGGAAAACCCGCAAAATCCTCCTCATCATCATCAGTGGTAGCAAATTGCTCCTCCCAGAATCTCTCCAGGGGTTTGGGCTTCCTCGGATACCTGTTGTGGAACTCTTCCACCAGATATCCATCATCTATCTCCCCCGTGGGAACCCACGTGTTTTCAGATTCGGGTTCTCCCTCCCACGCTACCAGGTACTCCACCTGCCGCCCCCGCCATCGCGAATCCAGGATTTCCATCACCTGGTGGCGGTGTTCCCTCTCCTCCACTTGTGGGTGTGTGAGCCCTTCCCCTACTTCCCTCCGGACCCTCCGCCCCCCCCCCCGTACGGTGAGAGCAGTGACCTATGAAACACCGGGTGGATTTTCATGCTGTCTGGCAACTTGAGCCGGAATGCCACCGGGTTCACTTGGTGTGTCACCTCAAAGGGCCCCAGCCGTTTTGGCCGTAGTTTCTTACACCCTCCCTTGAAGGGTAGGCCTTGGGTGGATAACCACACCCGGTCCCCCACCCTTATAGTCTCCCCTTCCCGGCGACGTTTGTCCGCTTGCCTCTTGTACACTTCCTTGGCCCTTTCCAGGTTCATCTTAAGCTGCTGGTGCAGGGCTTCCATTTCTTCCATGAACTGCTCTGTTGCGGGTATGCTCCACCCTTCCTCCCCCCTCCCAGGAAAGGCCCTGGGGTGACACCCATAATTAGCCATGAACGGGCTCATCCCCGTGGACACATGCTCGGCATTATTATACGCAAACTCCGCCAGTGCTAGCTTCTCTACCCAATCGTTCTGCCTCTCGTTGACGTAGCAGCGTAGGTATTGCTGTAAAATGCTGTTCGCCCTCTCTGCTTGCCCGTTGGTCTCTGGGTGCCTCGCCGTCAAGAATCCCACCTCCACCTGCAATAAGTTCATGAGCCTCCTCCAGAACCTCGAGGTAAATTGTTTCCCTCGGTCTGAGATAACTCTCGAAGGAGCTCCGTGCAACCTGAAGATGTGATCCACAAACAACCGGGCAGTTTCCTCTGCCGTTACTGCATGTGAGCACGCTATAAAATGGCACATTTTGGTTAGCAGATCTACTACTACCATGACTGCTGTCTTCCCTTTGGATTTGGGTAAATCTGTCATGAAATCAATAGACACCACCTCCCATGGTCTTCCTAGTGTGGGTAACGGTTCCAGTAGCCCTGCCGGGGCAGCCCTCTCCCCCTTGGCCCTTTGGCAGTGGTCACAACCACGTACATACTCTCGTACATCTTCCCTCACCCTTGGCCACCAGAACTGCCTAGTAACCAGTAACATAGTTTTGTGTTGCCCAAAGTGCCCCGCTGTTGGGTTGTCGTGAAGCTGTTTGAGCACCCTTTCCCGCAAGGCCTCCCCGGGCACATACATTGCTCCCTTGTAGTACAGCAGTCCTTCCCTTTCCTCAAAGCCTCCCTGGTCTCCCCTCGCTTCCCTGAGTTCCCTGATTCTGGTTTGGGCAAATTCGTCGTGGCGAATCAGCTCGGTTAGTTCTCGTTTCCCAACCAACGCTCCCCCACACACCCATCGTTCCTCTGGGAACACTTGTCTTACTTCCGGCGGTCCTTCACCTTCCATGTACAGTGCTTCCGGGACAGTGCGTCTGCCCTCACATTCTCTTCTCCTGGCACGTACTTGATCTCAAAGAAGAACTTGGAGAACTCCTGTGCCCATCGAATCTGTCTCTGGTTGAGCACTCGAGCCGCTCGCCAATATTCCAAGTTCTTGTGATCCGTGCACACCTGAATCTTGTGCTGAGCCCCTATTAGTAGATGTCTCCACTGCCGAAAGACTGCGTAAATTGCTAGCAGTTCGCGATCATACACCGTGTAGTTTTGTTCCGATTTGCTCAGTTTCCGCGAGTAGAAGGCACACGGTCTCCAGGTGTGTTGGCTCCCTCCCGGTTGCAGCAACACCGCTCCTACCGCCCGGTCTGATGCGTCTGTCTCCAGCCTCATCGGCTTCTGCAGATCCACGTGCAGGAGCTGTTCCTCCGAGGCAAACGCCTTCTTTAGCCTTTCGAAGGATCGTTGGGCACTTTCAGTCCAGACGAACTTCTTTTTGCTACTGAGACAATCCGTGATGGGTGCGGTCAAGTGGGCGAAGTTCTTGATGAACTTCCGGTAGAAGTTGCTGAACCCGAGGAACCTCTGCACATCCTTCCAGGTTTTGGGGGTCTTCCATTCTAGCACCGCCTGCACCTTGCTGGGTTCCATGGCTGGGCCCCTGTCCGATAACTTGTATCCCAGAAATTCCACTTCTCTGGCGTGAAACTGGCACTTCTCCAGCTTGACCCACAACTGATGCCTCTGCAGCCTCTTCAGCACTTCCCTGACGTCCTGGACATGCTGTTTTTCATTGTCCGAATAGATCAGGACGTCGTCCAGAAATGCTACACAGTTTTTGTACAGCAGGGGCCCCAGCACATGGTGCATGAAGCTTTGAAAACAGGCTGAGCCTGACTGTAATCCAAATGGCATGACTAAGTACTCAAAGGCCCCTAGGGGGGTAAACATGGTGGTTTTCCATTCGTCCCCCTCCCTCATTCTAATCAAATTGTATGCTCCCCAGATGTCCAGCTTGGTAAAGATCTTCCCCTTCCTTACCCGAGTTAGAATATCATCAATTCTGGGCATTGGGAAGGTCACGGGTTCCGATACGAGGTTCAATTTTCTATAGTCCACGACCAGCATAGGCTGATCCGTGGTTTTTTTGTCCACAAAGAACACAGGGCTGCCCCCCACTGCCTTAGATTCCCTTATGAACCCCCTTTTTAGGTTCTTGTCAATAAAGTTCCACAACTCCTGCATCTCCCGGTCCGACATGGCATACAGCTTACCCACTGGCAGCTGCGCCCCAGAGGGTAGGTTGATTTGACAGTCAAAGGGCCTATGTGGTGGCAGCCTGTCCGCCTCCCTCTCGCTGAAGACCTCCTTTAAGTCCGCGTACTGTGGCGGCACCTCTGCTCTCGGCTTCAGTGTAGTTGTTGCCACTCTGGCCAACCTCCCCCTGGGCTCCCCCCCTAGACAGTGTTCCAAACAGTGCGCTGACCCGAAGGTGACTGTCCGTTGATGCCAAGCCACCACTGGATCATGTAGTACTAGCCAGCTCATGCCCAGTATTATCGGGGGTCCAGCCAGTGTGGCCACATGAAAGGCAATGGTTTCTGTGTGTCTGGAAACCCTCATACTCATTGGTGGGGTTTGATGTGTCACCTCCCCTCCCAGCAGCTCCCTGCCATCTATCGTGGTGACCTGGAGGGGAAAATCAAGTAGCAGCAGGTGGAGTTGGTGCTCTAGTGCGAACTCCTTGCTAAAAAAATTGCAAGAGCTGCCTGAGTCCAGCATTGCCTTAACCTTGACTGGGTGTCCATTTGGGAGTTCTAGCACCACCTCTATTGCTATAGACGCCTTGGGTGGGTCTGGTGGGGGCACTTCCATTAGTTGCTCGCCTGGCTGCTGCGCCCCCTGTGGGCAGCCAAGCGTTGGCGTTTCCCTGCACCTTGTCCTCCGCCCCCTCCTCCTCGCTGCCAGCGGCCCCCACCATCCCTTGCCAAGCCTTTCTTTGTGGACAGACCCTGGCAAAGTGTCCTGGCCGTTGGCAGAGGAAACACTTCTTGGTGCTTTTGGCCGCCTTTCCCTCCCTTTTGAATCCTTGGTTGGTGCTCGAAGCCTTGCGCGCGCCTGCCCCATCGATTTCCATTGGCTCAACGTCGCCGGAAGGCTGCTTTGTCATCTCAGGAATGCGGTAGTCAGGGCAACGTTCTCCTCTCCCTTCCCGCCTTTCCAAAGCACGCGCTTCCTGCCGAGCTCCTATCGCAAGCGCAGCTTTAGTCAGTTCATCCATAGATTGCGGGTGGGGCGCGCGGGAGAGCTCGTCCTTCACGGTTGGGGACAACCCCTCCTCAAACAGCATCCGTATGGGTGGGTCATCTAGATCCCATTCGAGCCGGTGTATCAGCATCGCAAAGTGGGACCAGTAGTCTCTTACAGATAGATCCCCCTGCTTGCATCTCATCAACTCCCGCTGGGTGACACTCTGCCCAATTTGGCTTGAATACATTGCGTCCATCGCCTGGAAGAACTTCCGGACGTCCCTCATGGCAGCATTCTGCGTGGCCATTAGGGGCCTGACCCATTCACGAGCGCCATCCTGAAGGTGCCCCACGATATACGCCACCCTCTCTGCGTCGTCAGCAAAGTCATCGTGCTGCAGCTCCAAAGCATACTCTATTTCCGTTCGGAACCCATTATAGTCCTGGGGCTTCCCCCCAAACTTGTGTACCAGTCCCAGCACCTTCTTTGCCACTGGGGTGGGTCTAACCTGCGCATCCTGGGTTCGCCTCTCCTCCAGCCGTGCTGTCAGCAGAGCTACATGCTGTTCCAGCTCCCAGTTCCTCTTCACCAGGTCCTGCACACCCGCAGCTTGCTCCGCTGCACCGGCGCCTCCAGTCTGGCTCATGGTCCCCCTGCCTGCGCACAAGTAACTTCAGAGACTGACGGATTGCTGTAATGGTTGTAAGGGGGTTACTTGTGCATAAGTTGCCTTCAGTTTTAGTTATATTGCCTGGCCAACCATGCTTTGGCTGACAGCTCGCACTCCGTGACCGGTCAGTCACTTGCAGAATCCGTCAGTGGGCGTTTCTTGAACCTCTTCCAGCATAAGAGCTGTTTGACGCCTAGTCTCCTCCTACTTTCCCTGCGCGGAACTTGTCTGCGCAAGTACGGGGAAGGCAGGGGCGTGTCAGCGCTCTCTCCACTAGTCTCTGGTGACGGGTCTTGGAGAGCTGTCTCCACTTCCTCCATCTCCCTCTCTTCTCTACTGGTGTTACGCTGAATCCCTTCCCCCCTGCTGGTCCCCTCTCCGGCATCGCTCTGGAGCCCTGCCTCCGCCTCTCGCTCTGATGTCAGTTCCCTGACAGTTAGCATGGGGGGGGGATCAGAATGCAAGATCATGATTGGTGAATGGTTCATGGTTACTTTAGGAGCACTGCAAAACTGGCTTTTTTGTGTTGCAACATTGTATTTTGCTTCTTAAACAGTTATTGCCCTACCCAGTGCTTTTTTTCTCTAAAAAAAATGTTTAGGGGGTACTCTCATTTTCCTACTCATATTGAAATACTGCCCCTCAATGAGGCCAAACTTAGATTCACAAAATGTTTAGGGGTAGGCGTACCCCTGTGTACCAACAGAAAAAAAGCCCTGGCCCTACCAACTTTGTGTATGGGAGTGCAGATCAGAATGCAACTATGTTATTTTAGCATCAGTCATGGTACAGCGGTAAAAAGATAAAGGGACCCCTGACCTTTAGGTCCAGTCGTGGCCGACTCTGGGGTTGCGGTGCTCATCTTGCTTTATTGGCCGAGGGAGCTGGCGTACAGCTTCCGGGTCATGTGGCCAGCATGACTAAGCTGCTTCTGGCGAGCAGCTCACGGAAACGCCGTTTACCTTCCTGCCAGAGCGGTACCTATTTATCTACTTGCACTTTGATGTGCTTTCGAACTGCTAGGTTGGTACAGCTCTAGTAGGACCATAGAACTGGCCTACCTGTCTTTCTTTATCAGTACTCTTTGTCTTTTGGACCTGAGAACGATACGCTCAAGCCTGCTTCTGCTTTGTTGTTCCAAAACTTACTGTTTACATTATGGACTACCAAATGGCTCATGCAATCCTTCTTTTGGAAATAATTCCCTCCTGGATCACATGAAAGTTCAGTGGGCAAAGGAGGCAGCAGAAATGGTGGCACTTTGATTGATTGTACCCTTTTTGCTCATCTTACAGAAAAATCGTTGCGAGCCCTCTTTATCCTAGCTGAGTGTCAAGCTATTCTTTGCACGTGAAGCTTGCCTCTAGTTAGTTCTATAAATTTTAAGCTCTGTTGTTTGGAGGATTTGACAGTGTGTGATGGCTTAAATATGGCCCCTCTGCTGATAAATATGTGTCTGTAACAGGACAGATTCTAAAATGCATGGCACATAAAATTATCGATCCCACCGACGGATCCAAATGATTATATTTATTTTTTACCTTCACCTCAGGCTCTATTAGCAATGTGGAAAATTGAAAAGGGTTCTCAGGAAGGAAGTGGCATAAGACTGAAATGACAGCTGAAGGGCTGTCAAGAGCAGAAGTCCTGATGAATGATAATGAGCACAGGCCAAAGATGGAATTACACTTTGGGGGTTTAAGGAAATCATTGCTGACACAGTAGATGCAACAGCAAACTTCCTAGGGAGAATGTGTGGCGTATATGTGTAAGAGGAAACATACACATAGCAAACCCCCTTTTCTGTGTTTGAGTTGGGTTCTCAGCCCATGAGGTTGGCGATGTCATGCTATCAGAGATATCAAGTACATGGCTGAAATATCTCTTTAGCAAATCTAAAAACAACAAGCCCACATCCTAATGCTGACCATGTTCTTTACCCATTAGAAATCCCATCCAGGCGAGTTCAATTTCTTCTATGGATTATAGGGCTGTCAACCAATTAGAAGCGTTATATTAAATTAACTCTCTTCCCTTTAACATACTAATCAATGCACCGACTGAGTGCAATAAACACTACAGTATCCCCAGCCAGGAAATACAATGGAAGATCTTCAATAAAGGGAGCATTCTCTTAGCTAAATGCCACAGACAAATCATTTTTGATTGGAGGATATCATTACTTCAGAGAGAGAAAACAGTATGCTAGATAATAAGAAAGGGGTGAAGTGGTGGAAACAGGAAGGAGCAATTTTTATCTCTTTATTGATTAGTAGGTTCATTCTGACCTGCATTTCATTCTTCCTGAGTTCTGGTTTCAGCAGGAGCATTTTCAGACTTTATTCTGGAATTGGACCAGCTTCAATCTGCTGTAAACTCAGTTCATTTGTATCTTACTTTTACAGATAAAAACACTTCAACAAAGCAATCATGATGTGACCACGTTTACAATTACATAAAGATTATTCTTGTGTGGTGGTCTCCTGGTGTGCATATGTGTTTTGTCCAGTGCATTGGGCAGAACACCAAACAAAATGAACCTTGATGCTATTAAAAGTACAATAACTGAGGTCTTTTCTGTATTGTATTTTGTGTATCCTGCTTAGATTATTGTAGCTAAGTGCTATATAAATTATTTAAATTAAAATAAATAAATACATGTCAGAGGCTAGTTGAGGAAACCTTTTAACCACAAGTGATTGGTCTATAACACTCCTCATGATCAGCACACAGGTTGAATGCAGAAGAAAGATGAATCCCATATGTCTTAATTCGTAGTGGGTCTCAAGGTTTAAAAATCTCAAAAATCAGCTAGACTTCCCATATTACAATGAACACTGAAATCCACTCATTTTATATTTTCACTGTGAGTGTTACAGGTACTAATTATATTGCTTTCTGGATGCTTCACATTTATTTTTCTGGTCTTCTTCAATGCCTTTGAATGGCTGCTATATTACTAAAATTCTGCTGCCATTTCAATTTTCAAGATGTAGAGCTTTGAAGTACAGCATGGAATCTGGTGTGGCATTCAACTATTTGAGGATCTAATTTTGAGGAAAATACAAAAGCAACTTCTGTGCTTTGCTCCTTCAGAACATCTAGACAGCTCCAGTCTCAGAGAACAGGCACATAAAGTTTTCCTTGGTTCCTCTCACTCTAAAACTTGTCTAAATTATTTCTTCTGTTATTCTCATTATGCATTTGATCAAAAGTCTAAATTTAAAACTAGTATCACAAATCTGCTGTGGGAAGAAATCCAGACTTAATTTTATTATACTCTCTGTGGGATAGAAATGTAGAAGGATAAGTTGTATACTACTTCAAAATTTGCATGGTCAAATATTTTTAATGTTGGTGTTGGAATTTTGGTAAAAGTAAAAATAGGTGTAAAAACTAATTCCTATTTTTATAGGTATAAAAAATAATGCCTAGATCCCATTTGGGGCAAGACTCTTTGGTGAGAGAACCCCAGGAAAGATTTAAAATCAAAAATATGTAGCAAAGTAAAGCACAGAAATATAGGTTGTTAGACCTTTAAAACATCCCCTTCTAAGTTGATTCCAAAGTTCCCCATTTTACCTTAGCATAGAAAGAGACCACACATCAGTTAACTTTACTTACAAACTCTACAAAGGTCAGATTCATGTGCTTTTCCATACAGCTGTCTGAAAACATAGGAAGTAAAATTTAGGTTCCAAAGTGGTGAATATTCCTAAATTATTTGTACAGAAACACAAAGATGGCTTGCATAAGCCACAGTCTTAGCTTTGAGCAACCAGCTCAGACCTCTTTATTGGTAGGAGTTCACATGGTGGAATGGGAGAACAAAGAGCTTGATAATGTTTCCTCCCAAGGTGAGGGGGAGTAACACAGCTAAGCTTGGCAAGACAGCTTACTCTATGATCTTAACCCCTTCATGCATTAATTAGTCTTTAACATGTTGGTTATGTGAGGTTGGAATTTTCTCACATGATTCTAAAGAAATGGAACAGGATGAAAAAATATGTGAATTATATGTATACTTGATCCTTAGAAGTATGTAATGAAATCCTCTGCATGTTACTCTGAAGCAAATCCTTCTGTGCACAATGGGATATATTCGAAGTTCAGTGTTTATAGAATTGCAGCCTAAGGTTGCAATGTTACGGACACTTATTTTTTAAATTTTATTTATACCCGCCCTTCCCAGTTTTAAAAACAAGCTCAGGGCGGCTAACAGCAAATATAAAACATTGATTAAAATGTGACTTAAAAACAGCATAAAACAGCATAAAATGCAACATATAATGCAGCATCAATATCAATAAAATTCAAAAATTCAGGGGTCATTTTGGGAAAAAACAAAATAAAAAACCAGTCAGTAGACATCAAATGATCACCAGGGCTAACTGGCCAAGTTGGTCTTACTAGGGCCAGCAAGGAGACCAGGGAAGAATTTAAATGTGGGGTCCCAGAAAGAGTTTCTTCAGAGAAGAGGAAAGGGAAAAGGGAATAGAGGATCAGGCTAATTCAAGTTGGAGGCCAGGTGGAATAGTTCTGTCTTACAGGCCCTGCGAAAGGAGATCAAGTCCTGCAGGGTCCTAGTCTCGTGGGACAGAGCATTCCACCATTCTTCATGGACCTTAGGGTCCTCTGCGGGACATACCAGGAGAGGCGGTCCTGTAAGTACGGGGGTCCTAGGCCGTATAGGGCTTTAAAGGTCAAAACCAGCACCTTAAACCTGACCCTATACTCCACTGGGAGCCAGTGCAGCTGGTAGAGCACTGGGTGAATATGCTTCCATGGCAGGGACCCCGTGAGGAGCCTCGCTGCAGCATTCTGCATCCACTGGAGTTTCTGGGACAGTTTCAAGGGCAGCCCCACATAGAGCAAATTACAGTAGTCAAGCGTGGAGGTGACCGTCACATGGATCACTGTGGTCCTGGTGGGACTTCCTTCTGAGTAAGCATACATACAGAATTCGGTGTTAGATCTTCTGCCTTGCAAGCAGAGGTCCCAGGTTCAACATTTCAAGCTAGGGTTTGGAGAGCAGTATCAAGACTTGGGCAGAGCAGGAAAGAAAAGAAACCCATTGTAGAATTGACAAAGGATTTGCTGAGAGAGCATTAAACTATATACTAAAAATGTATGCCTTTAAATACTCACTTTTCTGCTCAGTTTCGAGGGGCAGTTGAAATTGCTTATTTTCTGAAATCTCCATTCCCTACCAACTTTTTATAGGGAGGCAATAGATTGACTCATCAAAACATCCATATTTAGACAGCTATAAACTTACGTTAACCGCACCATGATTGATAGCTCTCAGCCTGGAGAAATGATATTACTAATTAAAGTATGAGACATTAGGCACGCTGTAAAAGCACAATTTCATGTAAATGAAGTGGCCAAATCCAAACTTCTACCAGTGATTGCATATGAAGATGTATCTGTACACACACACACACAAAGCATTGAAATACCTCCAATTTCATGTTAGTGTGGACTGAACTGGATAAAACTTAAAAAGGCAGCAAATATAATTTGAATGGGTTTGTTGATGAAAAAGGAAAATAGAAGTCTCCAGTAGTTGTGTGCTGACTCTAGAGTTTGTAATCTTACATTTTGTTGTTAGCTGACTGCAGCTTTTCCTACCTTATGCCTCATTTTGGTGTGTATGACATATTTTGGTGTGTATGACATATGACAGGGCCATGTCATATGAGAGAGAGAGATTATATGGTGTATACACTTTAAAATGGAAAGTGTAAATGCAATACATGTATGTTGTTTATGCATGGGGAATACTAGTCAGGAAGGTGTAGTCAGAGGCAGCTATCTATCTGTTCATTTCAGATGCTTGCATACTGTCTTTCATTAAATAAATAAAAACACCTGCAATTCAATCCTAGGCAAATATACTAGATTCAGTGGAATTAACTGACCAATATTGTCTAAATACTCCAAAGTATTCTGGGGAAATCCCTAATATGTGATATGAACCAAAATGGAATAAATGCTCAAAGTCATGAAGTACGGCCAGAGGATGAAAATGGGGAGGAGAGAGGAAATTGCACACTGACAGAAGGTTGTGGCCACCCCAAATTTGAGAACCTGCACAGTAAATGAATACAATGAAGGTAGCACATTGCTAAATGATTGCACACATCTTTTTGACTCTCCATGATGCTACTAGGTAATCAAGTACAACTTTCTGTTCTGAATGGGATCCTCCCCAATGCCACATGGGGGGGGGGGAGCAAACATAATTCCAACTATATTGAACCACAAGCACCAAGCAGTGAAGAACAGTGTACCCAATGGCAGGGTAACTTGGGGGAGGAGGCAGTAAAACAAAATGAATGGCTCCAACAAGTGAGCCAAGCCAGGTACTATAGCTAAAAGCACAACACTCCCATGATAGAGATAACAAAGATACCTTCACCAAGGATTCAAAACTCTGTTATTTGGAACCTCTCCTTCCAGATGTGCAAACTGCATGTGTAGAGAAATTTAGTGGGTGTTTCCTGCCAAATGTTTTGCCTTTTTTTTTTTTTTTTTTTTTTTGGCAAGAGTTCATCTGAGTATTGACATAAACTTTGAAAGAATTCATCTGCCAACTTGCAAGTGGAATTTTTTTTAAGTGGTGGAATATCATTCTACTGACTAGCATAAGCAGTGATCTGAATACTGCTAATATACTCCTGAATATTTCTAACTGTCTAATGTACAGTTAGGCATGTATCACATGAATATAAATATCTATACAGCTGAACAAACTAGTGTTTTCGGTTTTGCTTAATTGACAAGTATCTGCAGGCATGAGTGCTAAACGGACTCTGCTGGTAGTATGTAGTTTCTTGTTTCCTTTTGTTTCCCAAAAAGATTACAAGTCCAACAAAGTGATTATTATTTTTTTCTTTCTTAAATCCAATGCAAGGTTGTAATCATAATAGCACAGGCAGAACAGAGAGAGAGAGGGAGGGAGATATCTCCTGGTTGGGTGTTATCAGTTCCGAAGCCCTTATCAGGGCCAACCAATATCGTTGTAATTATATTTCTAAAGCCTTTTCCCTGATACAGAATTACTTCCCCCTGATTAAACCCTGGGAGTCCTGATATAGTGTGGCTGAGCAAAACTAATTTCAAACGGGCTGCCATCTTTCATTATCTGCCTGTTTTAAATTGTACCCCCCTCTTCTGATTCTTTTTTAATATTCATTTTGTATAACTTGTCAAAACAATGGGCTTTAAAATCAGGCATGATCACCACTCCAACAGTGATTAATTGTTGTTTTTTCTTTCTCTCCTGGCTGTGCTTAAGTTTGTGCATGCAAATATGTATGTTACACAGTTATTGTGAGCTGAGTTGAATGAAGAATGTGCAAAAGCACGGGCCACAATGCACAGTCATGTGAAGGGAAGCATTATCACAGTTAGATACCTCCCAGCCAGGGCACACAAGGGGTATATGAGAGGGATGGCATGGGGAGGGGTGTGGCCTACCACACCTTAGGTTCCTCCCCAACCTGCAGCGGTGTAGCGTGGGTTGTCAGCACCCGGGGCAAAGCAAGTAATTTGTGCCCCCTAACCTGGGGCAAGGCAAGTACAGTAATTTACTCTCCCAAGCAGCAGCAGCAGCAGCAGCGAGGCTTCTCTTTCCCCCGCGCTCTCCCGGAGCTGCCTCTTTTCTTTCCTTTTTTTCCTTTCTCCAAGGCTTTTCGCTTTCTCTCCTTAATTGATTCCCCCTCCACACCGCGGCGTTTCCTGGCTGCTTCCCCCCCCCCCAACCCTCTCTCTCCTCCTCGCTCTGCTTGCCTTGCCCTGCCCTGCCTGAGGGCACCCTGAGGAGACTCCGCTCTCCTTTTTGACCAGGCGAGGTGGAAAAAAGGGGGGGAAAGTCTCTTCCTGCCCCCTCGCCAGACTCCCTGCTTGGCTCGGCTCACTACCCAGAAGGCCAGTGGAGAGAGAGCCGCAATTACCATAAAGCTCCTCTCCCTCCGCTTCGCCAAGCTGTCAAAGCCCGGCAGCAGTGGCAACGGCAGCAGCAGGCGCAGCCAGACCCCTGCCAGCCAGCCCGCCCGCCCGGCTTCCTCTTCTTTTTTGGCCCGCGGCAGAAGGCTTCGCTCTCCCCCTTCCGCAACCTCCTCGCCAAGCCGAGCGAGCGCGGGCTCCCTAACCCGTGGATTTTAGTAGGGGCAGAGAGCTGCTAGTGTGAGCGCGCCCCCCGCCCATGTTGCGCCCGGTGTGGCCGGCCCCCCCTGCACCCCCCACGCTACGCCACTGCCAACCTGTCCTGTTCTATGGACTGCATGAATCAAAAGACAATTACAGCTACAATGCTAGGTGTAAGTATCCACAAAAGTAAAGCCTACTGGAATGCGGTGTCTGGTAAATATTCATCAGACTGGGCTGCTGGTTAGATACACAGACACCCCGCTATTTCTGTGAATGTTCAGGTCTTCATTTCATTCCCTTCCTGCCACTGACCTAAGCCATAAATATTAATTATGGGGAGTTTCATCTGGCTTCTCCCTGGGTGAATTTGGCTAATTCATAAAAGCTAAAGCCCATATACTGGTGTGTGTTTCTCCTTGTGATGCCTCAGCAAGTTTATGGGACTGTTCAAATGAAAGACTCATTGGAGACTTAATCCATCTCACACTATGCTACTGAAATGGAAGCTGGAATTGCAAGGACAAGGGGACATTCTCTCGCTTGGGGAAAATCAGAACAAGTATCATGAAGGCACACTCACAATCCTAAATTAAATTGAGGAGAAAATCTAACAAAGCCAGACTGCCATGTATTTCTTAATTGGACTGAGGACATATTAATAACTTTTTAAATTGTAATTTGTGAAAAATTGTTTGTAAATAAGTTTCTGTTATCTGAGATGTCATCTGAATGAGCTTCTTTTCATTTCTTTTGAATGAAGTATGGTTTGCATACAGACAGACTTGGTGTGTGTGCGTGCGCGTGCGCACGTGCGCGTAGAGAGAGAGATCGATCATTTTTATATTTTTGTATGTCCTAGTAGGAAGGCTCTTACTCCATCTGTTGTTATGAGGCCTGTCCAACACAGCCACTATAGCAGATATGGGAAGAGTCAGGACTGAGTTTATATTACTATGGATTTGTCCTGAATTGTATTAACCATTTGATGATTTCTGTTGTTGTTTCCTGTCATATTTATATGATATTGCATTTTTGCTGTGATTATACTTATTTAATATTTGTTTATTGTTACTATTATGAGCCACCTTGAGCTCAGAATTGTTATAAAAGCAGAATACAATAAATCAATTATTATTAAATTGAACTGTTTAATTGCAATACTGCAACACAATCAGCATGGTTTCCAGATGGTCTCACATCCTGGCATCACTAGACCCAGGCATGCTTTGCTTCAGTAAAGGGGTAACCTCATGGGCCTTCAAACCATACCCTGGGAACATTCCCATTTGACATAAGTTTGGGGGCATGCGGGAAAATGGGGGGGGGGTATAGGAAAATGAGGGAAGGCTAATGACTTCCATGAGCTTTTTCACAAGATTCTCCAGAAAGGCTCAAAAAGACCAACCATTGTGGATGGAAATGGGAAATTTTAATTAATGATCACTACTCTGAATGCACATGAAGTATCGAGCCTCCAGATTAGCTTTTGGGATAGCTTCTGTATCTTGGCTAGTGTTTTCCCTGCAGAAGAATTTGTACATCCAGCTATCAATGATTTTTGTTCCCCAACTGAAAGTAAATGGGATAACAGATTCAGACTTCAGGTTTGGCATAATTGTCTAACACTGGCAGAATTACAATACCTCAGAGAAAAGCAGAACCTGTCCAGTTCTACCAGGTATCTCTAATGCATGTCAAAATACTCAGTTCTTCAGAGGGAGTAGTTTCCCAAGCACAGCCTTCAATCTTTTTGCAAAAGGCTTGCATGGGAATCCACATGAATCGTAACAAAAATGAGTGGCTCTTGTAATTAATTAGGATTCGATTGTCAAATTAAGGGGGGAATGACTTGTTTCAGCACTGCTCTTTTTAAGCTCCTGAAAATATTGTTTTCACTCCTTTTTAGCTAAGTGAAAAGACTTGGCTCTCCCATTTAAACTCTTGCTATTCATCTCTGCAAACTGTCCAACTCCAAGTTAAATGGACCACATTTGTCTTCCCTGTCCATGTGTTGTGCTTTCAGGGGCCTATTAATGTGAGTCTAACAGACTTATTCCACTATAGGGATCTCTCTAAGAGTCTGAAGGAGGCAAAGGAATGAGGGATGGAGAGAAGTGTCTTTATGGAACCAGAACAGAAGTCTTTTAAGTACATTGATAGCCAAGTGAAGGGAGGGGGTAGGGGTTTCTGAGTAAATTCTAATTCTACAAGAATTTTACAAACTCAGTAACCCATGTTTCCTTTCAAAAGAATCAAATTGTCACTTTCCCCCTCCAAATGTCATTTATCCGCAGAGACATGCAAGCCATTTAGCAATTATGTCTTGCAACTCCTAAGGCAAGCAAGTTGTACTTGCTTCACACAATCCATGTCAGCTGAAGCCAAGGGGGACCATTTAAAGATGATCAACTTGTTCAGATCACAAGTTGCATCTTGTGGCTGAAAATGTTTGCATGTGTTCTATGTTCTTGACAACAATGCCTGCATCTGTCTGAAAGTATCCTCAAAATTATTGTCCTATAAAGAGTACACTGTTTATATTTATGATTATCTCCTTAAATAGCAGTGTTGCTTATTCTGACCGTAGATATATTTATTATTTTGTTTATTTCAAACATTTTCTTTAAAAATCCCACCTTTCCCTAGTTCAAGGCAACTTACATAACAATAGATTAACAATAAAGCAGTTTAACGCAACAGAAGTAATGCTGAAAAGCTAGCTAAATAAAAATATGATTATTATGATGGATGCATTTATGTATGTAAAACCTGCAATACCAATCCAGAAGGTGTTGAGTCCAGTTTAAAATCAACCACCCTTAACTTGGATTGGAGCTAGCAAGGGATAATAATAAAAATATTATTATTATTAATAATAATAATAATAATAATAATAATGAAATTTGTCAGTCACGTTATCTTGCTCAGAGCAACCCAAAGCAACTTATAACTAAACAATTGTGCCTTCTTCAGCTATATCTTGCCTGTGAGAAATGGTGAACCCCTCCCTTGTCTTGTATGCAACAAAAACAAATAAATAACTGTCAAGTACTTGCCTGCTGATTGCAGCATCTGGGCTTGATGAGGCATGTGACCCTCACCTGTTCCAATTCCACTTCAGCTGAGGAACCACACACCTCCTCTCAGAGCTAGCGAGCCCCAGCTGGCCAGCTAGGGAGCTGGGCTGTGGGCCCTTGCCTGTCTTAGCCTCCTACAGCATACCTCCCGCTGCTCCTTACGCCTCTCCTACTTGTGCAGACAGGGGCCCCTCTGGCTCTGGAGATGGGCCCTGCTGCTCTGGTTCCTGTGCACTGACCCCCACCCCCTCATCACCCTGCGTTACTTGGTGAGTACTTCCTACAACAACCTCTCCTTCTCCACCCCCAGCTTGCCCTGGTGTATCCCAGTCCTGGCTTTAACCCTTGCCTGGATCCTCCTCCTCCTCCTCCTTGTCCTCCTGCCAGCTCATGACACTAACAAGTGGAGTAAGATAATGGTTAAAGTCTGACTCTGGTACACTGTTGGATGGCCAAGATTTGTTTTGAGGAACTTGTGCCTTCTCCTGCACTACCCATCTCTACCGCTCAGTGTGAGGGCAATACAGTGGCATCTTCATTAGGCCAAACTGATTGGCACTATGGCACTGTGACATCTCGCATTCACTGTGTCATCCTTCCCCAAATTTGTGCACTTCAGAGGTTTGGGACCAATACTCACTTTACCCCAAGCAGCATTACCAAGTGTCAGTGATGATGGGAGCTGCAGGGTGGTTGATCACTGAGATCCCTTGTGAAGTGCTTCATGTATGCTATTTGGCCATGATAATTATGATTTTGTATGCTATTAATTTCCTTCGATAAAGTCCCCATTTCAGTTTTATAGAGCTATCTGGTCAACCCTGTATTGGAATAATTTGGCAAAGTGCAGACACCTGTTCTATCTCTATATAGCATTCTACTCCCAAAAACCAGGTGCTTTATTTGTGTTTAAGGTTAGCCACACACTAAGATGTGTCTTTTTTCTCTCTCCAAGTGTTTGACTTGAGCTTATTGGGAGGCTCTTGCACAACCCAATTGCTCACCGCTAAGTGTAATTCTCCCCTAATGAGTTTCCAAAACCTCACATTACCTGTAATTAACAGACATATTAGCAGATACAATTATCAAACATTTGAATCCATTTAATAAAGAGGAACAGCTACATGTTGAGCATCTCTTTACAATCCTATTCACCCACCCCCCAAAAAACATCCCCATATTCTAGACAGACACAAGTTACCAGTTTACTTCTGCTGGAGATTATTTTATATGCCAATGAAATCACAGGGCTGAGCCATAACAGCTATTGTAATAGCTGTGTATCTGAAGAAGTGTGCATGCACACGAAAGCTCATACCAAGAACTGACTTAGTTGGTCTTTAAGGTGCTACTGGAAGGAATTTGTTTTGTTTTGACTATGGCAGACCAACACGGCTACCTATCTGTAGCTATTGTAATGATAGGGTGGTATGCTGCCCAAGTGCCAACCCTGTATAGTAGCTTAACAGCCCTGGGTAACTCTTCCTAGTCCTTTCTTCTGCTGCCGCTACCCACCTCAGGCAATGGGTGCAAGATCCCCACTGTTTTACAGTGGCCTTCTCAAGAGTAGGGGAGCAGCCAGCTGAATTCACCTGCCTGGCAACTTCAGCCTGTCTCTCCTCCTGCTCCCCTAGGCATATAAAAACCTAGTAGCATAAGCTCCCAGTTAATCATGTTGGGAAGGAGGCAGGAGGACTCCAGCTCTCATTTCCCCTTCCCAATGCCACTGCTGCTGCAGGAGCTGCTTCCGCAGCCCCCATCCACGGGTCACATGAAATCAGGGCATCCTGGGACAAAGGCAGACCATGGGGTGCCTTCAAAGGAAGAAGGTCCACCTCCACTTAAAAAGGAGCAATTGAAAGGTATGATAGTGACTCCACTCCACTTGGCGTGCTGCTTCTGCTTTTAAAGAATACTCACATGTGGTTTAAAAAGTATAATGGGTGTTTGGAACTATCCCTCCCCCAAATCAGGTCTTTCATTCCTAAATGGCACCTTGATTTCCCCCCACCCCAATCACTTTTGTTTACTTATTACCTACTATACTCTACCAAAGAAATTGTAAGTGTAAATGTGTCAGAAAAGGTGTTCAGTTACTATTAACAGTGTCCTGTTTACTGGGAAAGTGATTTCAGAAATATAAATAGAATCCATTTCATTTCAGTGCAGACAATGAAAAAATAACATGAAAAGGAAAAGAAACACAGGTAGTGAGTAAGGAATACATCTTTACCTGATACTACATTCTTGCGTGTTTTGGGAGCAATTACTGTCTGTTTCATGGATATATATTGAAGTTCTCTTTATATCTGGATGTTTCTCTTTAATGCCTCTTGATCTAAGAGTCACCCAATATAAACCACTGTAAGAACCTCTGTGTAAGAGTCAAAAAATGATGCCCCAGTAACCTCAATGTAATACTACATCACAAATAATTACTACATTACTCAGCTCACAATTTGAATTAGTAAAAGATTAGTGAAGACATTACCCTAATTCAATTCATGCATATGAATAGTTGGTGCAATATTAATTATCTGTTGGCTTGGTTGACATTTCTTATTAAATTTCTTCCCTATCAGAAAATAGATTTTCACATTTTGTTGTTGTTGTTGTTTTTTAAAAAATCCACTATTTCCTCCAGGGACACCATTCAGATTTTAAGAGTTTTTCTTCAATATGTTTGGAAGGAAATTGATATACTTGGGGATGATGTTAAAAACATACTTCATTTCACTGAGACTTGGTTTCATTGTGTTCTATAGTCTTCCTCTGAACAATGAGCAAAACCCAACTCTCACGGGGCTCTTATGAGATCCTTACCTAAATGCAGAACACATGTCTTGCACAGGGCCTGATTTAAGTCATGTGTGAAAGTGATGGTGTCTTTTGAAGCTGTCTGAAATGTATTGCATATGCTGCAAACATCAGCCCAAAGAGCAGCCTGTTCCTATGTTATATATAAATAATGGTGGGAGCCCCCGGATACATCAAATAGTGGCTGATGTTCACAAGTATGCCTGTAAGAGTTGATCAACAAGATAGTGTTGATGAGTGAAGTATGCATTTCATGAAGCAGGTGGCATGACTTCCTTGGACAAATATATCAGCTTCCCCACTGGACTGCGATTCTTCCCATAAAACATCTTGCACCAAAGTCACGTGGAAACTAGTATGCAATCATAGCTAAATTAAACTTTCATCTCCACACAAGGAACGTAGAGATCCAGACAATTTTTAAGACCCTGCTGAGTTAGATCCAAGAGCATCTGGTTTGATTTGGATGAGATCCTAGTATGTAAATTTATATCGGAACTATGCAAGTCTCTAGAGACAGAAGAACAGGCAGGAAAAAACTCTGAGCATTACAGTCATTAATTCTGTCAAAAGATTCATTAGGCTGACACACACACACACCGGTTTTAGAATGCTGTGCCTTCACTACTTTCAGTTCTTTGTTTTTATTCTGGAACCTACTCTAGCTCTAAGACTGAGGAACACACCACATTTTCTCTTATGATGCTGCCTTATCACAATACATTTTGCGCACATTTTATGGATTGGGTAAGTGAGGATGGTTGGGAGGGCAAATACAAGACTGCTGGATGCTCTTGTAGTTGTAGCTATTGAATTCCATTGCATCTGTCTCATGAAAAAGTCTAAAGCTGTAGCCTATGCACAGTAACATGGATGTAAGCTCTACTAAACTCACTTATTTCTGACAAGATTTGCATAGGATTGCACTGTGATTAAAAAAATATCCTTTGAGATGTGCTTTCCCATCTTGGGTGATAATAGTGATGATGGGTGAATCTTGCAGCAGTTCCCAGATGTTTTCACACATTTGGTTTCTCTGAAGATGAACAAAGCATGTGAATATTTGCTGCAGCAGAACGTATTGTAAGGAATTTCAAAGGAAGCTGAGAATATTACAGTATAGTCTTTGTTCTAAGAGTCAAGATAGAGAATTTACAATGGCCAAGCCTGGGTTCAGAAGAACATTAAAGGTGTGTTGTTCATCCCTGGATGAAATAACTAGGAATGAAGTGTGAAAGAGAACACTTGGGAGTTTCCACCCTGTGACCCAGGACTAAGCTAGACTGGTAAAGAAAAAGCAATATATATGCATTGTTTGTGTGATATAACATTGTGCCACCAGATGGCACTGCAGAGCCCCATTTTTCTCTACCTGTTTTCCCTGTTTAAATTTACAATGCTTTAAACCGAAACACTTCTTCAGTGTGTCTAGATTCTGTATTATGAAAACATATGAAGCTTCTTGGCCATGTATTCTCTGAAGCAGAGTACATAGGACTACCTCTCTGTAGCATGCTTTCACCAACTCTGTGACTGACTGCACTTCAGGAACAATGTTTTGCTGTGTGTCTTGTGTTCAAGATGTGGCATAAAAAGATCCCCTCTGAATTAAGACAGGTGGCAACACTGGTGGCATTTCATCATTTGCTAAAACTTGTTTTATTCTTGCAGATCTTAACTGGACATTGATACCAGTCGACCATAATGACTTACTATGTTGGGTTTGGCTCAGAGTTGGCTCAGAGTTATTTATTCTGTGGGTTAAAGTAAATTCCATGGGTGGGTTTTTATTTTCTTTTTTCTTTTTTGCTTATTGTAAACTGCCTTGTGATGTTTACATGAAAGGCAGGATTGAAATAGTTTTAACTAATAGAATAAGAATAAGGATGTAATAAGGATGTAATAAGGATGCTAATTTTCTATGATGTTGGATGTTGGCGATGGTGTTGGCAGGTGATGGTGAAGATTTATTTTTCATATTTAATTTCCAAGTGTTGCCAGTTTAAAGCACTGGGTGGTCTGTTGAGGGAAAGGGAAACAGCTGGTAGCTAAATGGATTTCAGTTCTCATTCTGTATGGACAGATTGTCCAACAACAAAAAAAAAAACAAATGTTGTGGGTATAAGATACCCTGCAAAGTAGTGGAAATTCCTTTGGAATGGCTTTACCTATTGCTGTTCAAACAGCAGTTTGCGTCGTGTGGACCTAAAATAGCATCCATTATTTGACAAATGGGATACAGAACCATGACTGTATCACACATAGATGAATAGTGAAAGACAAATACAGGTCAAGCTGAGTCCAAGCAGTCATTTGTCTTCAGGAAAAAATAAGTATGTATATATTCAGCATATATTCAGCACACTTTCAGTTAGCATCACTAAACACCTTTCTGCAAGTACATAGTGCATATTTCAATACAAATACTTGTTTTGCTCTGCCCATTGGGATTTCATTTTCTCAGGGAAGCCACACACCCCATGGATTTCTGCAGGGATATTCCATGCGAAGGGGCAACGTAAAACACTGGTAAGCAAGTGGGAAGCAGGCTAGTTTAACATACAAGACGAGAAGAATGGTGCTTATACATTTTGTCTCATATTGCAGGCTCTATAAATGCTGGAAACTTACTTAAAAAGAAAAAAAGAAAGCTGGGAATCTGGGGTTTATGGTTCATCTGGTAGGTGGCAACTTCTCCCTTGCATGCTACATTTTCAAGAGCCACCTTCTTCTGGAGCATCTGGAGTTTAGAAGGCCAAAGATTGGTTAATTCAACAAAGGCCTGGGAGAAGATGAATGTTTTCGCTTAGCTTATATGCGAGCCTCCCTGGGAAGAGCATTCCAGAAGTAGGGAACCACTGCAGAAAAGGCTTGTTTTTGTGTTGCCACCCACCCTCTGGACCTCTTATGGAGGAGGCACGTGAAGGAGGGCCTCAGGTGATGATTGCAGGGCCCAGGTCAGTTCATATGGGGAGAGGCGATCCTTGAGGTGCACAAGAATGTTGTGCAACAAGTTCATGAGCAAGTGTACCTCAAACACTTCCTGGAGCTGGAAAATGACAAATGTCACACCCTGTGTGTATGCTGAGTAAAGTGTAACAGGCAGAGCATGGAAAGCATGGAGAAAGGGAAGGGTATGAAATAAATAGGTGGGTTCAATTCAGTCTTCACTGGTGTGTGTGAGATACCACACTGGCGTGGACACTGCTGCCTTGTCCTGTATTCTATTAAAAGTAGAATGAGAGAGAAAAATAAATCAGCAGAAAGCTTCCATGTGGAGGCAATTCTTCTGTATCAGGTAAGTAAATGTACTTGAATGAAATTTAATTTCTCTTCCCTTCAGCAGCTCTCCTTATCCCCAAACAACAGTGTGAAAACCAGCTACTGAGGAAATATTTCATCCTGTTGCTTATAATCAGACTATTGACTGGCTAAATAAAATTGGAAAGAAAAACACAAATGTTGGACAACAGTGGCAACAGAATCTACCTTCATTCAGGCTGTAACTTTCTCTGTGGTGTATCTTTTATCCTCTTTTACAATGCCTATATAGAACTGTTTGGAAGGAAGCACATCTATTGTTTACAATCCTTTGGAAGTGGCACAGCCTTCTTTAGTTCCTCCTCTGTGCAAACCCCTTATTAGGCAAGAGTGAAGCTACTTGTGTTTAGTTCTGCTTTTGTTATCCCAGTTTGACTTTTCAGGTGCCTTTTCACCATTAAGTATTATTATTATCATTTTTCCAATCTCCAGTTTCCTCAAGTGCCGATAGTGCTTGAAGCGTCGGAATGCAATTGTTCCTTTTTTTACATCTTGCCCACAAGGCGGTCCTTTTCTTTAGAGAAGTAGAACATAACTTCTATTGCGGATTTCCTTCATTACTTTGTATATAATCAAGGTGAATTTCAGTTGGGGGGACTGGTATGATCTGCACACAGTTGGTAAATAAAATAAAGCTTATTTGTTGCTTGTCACTGTGTATGCCCAGATGATGGCTTTCTGCAGAAAGCTTGCTTTTTTGTTTGCTGACAGGGTGAAGGCCAGTTGATTCATTTCTGTTACAGATAGGTAGCCGTGTTGGTCTGCCATGGTCAAAACAAAATAAAATAAAAAAATTCCTTCCAGTAGCACCTTAAAGACCAACTGAGTTAGTTCTAGGTATGAGCTTTCGTGTGCATGTGGTATCTGAAGAAGTGTGCATGCACACGAAAGCTCATACCTAGAACTAACTCAGTTGGTCTTTAAGGTGCTACTGGAAGGAATTTTTTTTATTTTATTTTGTTTTGATTCATTTCTGTTAGGGTTGTCAACTTCTTTCCTGACACAACTGCATGAGAGAAGTGAAGTGGAGCTGATCTATATGTTATGCATGAACTCTGCTTTGTGTGAACGATACCTCGTGCGCATTGTCTGTTTCCTTATTTATTTTAAAGTGCATGCACTGCTAGACCTTCAAAGCATCTCAGTTTTAAATCCCCAGATAAGCCTAGATAAAATGTCGAATGCAGTCATTCATATACTGAACATACTTTTACTGCATTGCAACATCAAAAGCGCACATAGACTACATCAAGGACTCCCCAAAACAAAAGGACAATAAGGCAAACATTTAAATAGCCAAAATGCAAACACTGAAATCTTGGCCACCGGTTGATCATTCATAATCTTCCTCATATCCAACACATGCTTTTGTGAAGAAAGATGAGGAGGGTGCTTGAAGTACATACCTTGGAAGAAAGCTCAGTAACCACCAGTAAAGCCTATATAATTTACTGCTCGGTCACTAAGATTTTAATAGTGGGGGCATAGAGTGAAAGTACATGATGTTAAGGCAAATGGAAGGACGTATGGTAGGAGGTGTCTATTTGGGTTCCTTGAGCCCAGACTGTTCTTATGAGGATAGTACACAGAAGCTACCATATGTGGGATACTCTGTGGATGTGGAAATTCCTTCTTTCCAACCTTCCTACTCATCCATGAAGCACTCTTCTCTCACACTATGCTTTTCATATAAGCAAGTGATTTGTGTTAGCAATTTCATATACAAGTCAGAGATGCTTCATAATATTTAGAATGATTTTGCATAGATCTTTCTCTTCCTGTCAGGGAAAATGCTAAAAATATCAGGACTTTAGAAAAACATTGTTCCTTTTTATAGCAGGGGTGGTGAACCACCAACCACTGGACCAGGTCTGGACCATAATAATTCCCATCCAGCCCATGGTGTCTCCTGCTTAGCTTCCCCCCCCCCCAGCTCTGCAACAGCCCACCTCATGAGCTGCAAATCTCCAACCCACTGCAGTTCTGTGCAGAATGGGGGAAGAATAGAAGCCTCTTCCTTCCCAGCACAGAAGGTGAGCAAGTTCCTGCAAGAGGAGCAGACCACTCTCTTCCTTCCCTGAGGAGCCCCTTGCAGTGTTGTGTCTCAGCATGGAAGCCCTGTTGGTTTTTATTGTTCTCTGAGGAATTCTCTGAGGAACTTTTGACTATGGAAAGAGGCTCAGCTTATGTGGTTGACAAAATATACACAGAGTGTACACAGGATAAGGAAGGATGCTCAGTGCTTTTCACACTTGAGATTTTAATGCAGGTATGACTACCCAAAGGTGGGAAAGACACTGAGAGACATAAGAGGAGGAAGAGTGGGAGGGGGATATTGCCTTTCAAGGGTTCTGACCCCACCTATTACAACTCTGCCCCTGCAGTGATCCGTATGGAACCTCTTTGTGATTGCTCCTGAATGAATGCATCTTTCACCATAAGAATCTTACGCTTGCTTTATAGAAACTGTGAATGTATTTTAAAGGTATACACAGGTGCACACAGCCTTAGATTGTAAATCTGTGGGCAGGCACTGTCCTGTTTGCACTCTGGGAGCCCTTTTTGTTGGGGGAAGCAAAAATGTTTCAAAGAAATAGATACATCTCCTTTAAAAGCCAGGATCTGGGTTAAGGTTGTGAGAATGCAGATTACATCTGAGAAATAAAATTTATTCATACCCATTAGTGCTTCCTTTTTCTGCAAAAGATCTAAATGCTGGATCCCTCAGGAAAGGCGCCTCTTCTTGTCATTGTCTTTTTTAGGACAGCGCTACATTTGCATAGCTAAGCTCTCCCGGAGCTGGGTAATATCTTTTAATAACACCTTTGTTCAGCTTCCCATGCAAAGATGGCTCACCAAGGACCATTCCCGCCCCTCTCCCCAGAATCGCCCTTGGGGAGATGGATATTGTCAGTGCTGTTCCTGCAAATGTGCAGAAACTACAATAATACTTGGATTACAGCAATACAGAAAAGAGGGACAATAGCATATGCATAGCAAAGCTCTTGTGGATGAAAGTACTGAACGTCTTTTGTGCCTCTGTTAACATTCTCTTTTTCAATGTTACAGGACCATACAGTGGGGAGGCACCTGAAGGTCATTTTCAGCCTGTGTTCACTAACTTGGAAGCAGGCTAAAATGAATTCAGTGGCACTTATTTCCAAGTAAGGGTGGGTTGTAGACTCCTTCTGTGCTTAGGAGGAATTATTCCTCAAAGATCTCTGATGAGTTAGACTGCAGAAACTAGATGAACACCTCATGAATACAAAGGTATGGCATTGCGCTGCCTGGACCATAAAGAAGGCTGATCGCCGAAGAATTGATGCTTTTGAATTATGGTGCTGGAATGCTCTTGAGAGTCCCATGGACGGCAAGAAGATCAAACCTATCCATTCTTAAGGAAATCAGCCCTGAGTGCTCACTGGAAGGACAGATCCTGAAGCTGAGATTCCAATACTTTGGCCACCTCATGAGAAGAGAAGACTCCCTGGAAAAGACCCTGATGTTGGGAAAGATGGAGGGCACAAGGAGAAGGGGACGACAGAGGACAAGATGGTTGGACAGTGTTCTCAAAGCTACCAGCATGAGCTTGACCAAACTGCGGGAGGCAGTGGAAGACAGGAGTGCCTGGCATGCTCTGGTCCATGGGGTCACAAAGAGTGGGACATGACTAAATGACTAAACAACAACAGCAATGGGATAGGGAACGTCTTCTAAACCCTGGATTTGTTTGTTTGTTTGTTTGTTTGTTTGTTTGTTGAAGAAGTGAACTTTTAGGGGCAAGGAAATATGTCAAAGCATCCGTCAGTTGATAGAACGTGCACGTGGAACTAGTACCATAACACTAGTTCTTTTTCCGTCTTCACTATTCTGTCCTATATGGCCTCCTGGAAAGTTCAACACATCAGTTGTAGCTAAAAAGTTCATTGTTCACAAAGTTTCCTTCCCCAGAATCTTGCTGCAACTCCTGAAACTGTAACCCTTTGGCCTATGCAACAAAGAAGCAACATTTATTTGAGATTAATAACTTAACCTAGCAGCAGCCAGAGCATGGAGGCCAAGGCAAGGCATTTTTATATTTTTTTTGCTGTTTGTGGAGTAGCACTCAATTTTGTGGCACCTCTGTCCTATGCAGTCTGAAGGGGTGCAGCTGAGAGTGCGACTAGGCTGCCACCTCATCTGCTATTTGTAGCTACATTGATGCTGGAAGATTCATTGCACCCAAATCCTCAAGAAAATCCATTCATGCTCATTTATTTTGCTGCAGTAACATGTCCCATAGACTAGTAGCCATAGAAAATAACTCTAACTCCCTGTTCCCCTAACTATCAAGAGGAGGAGCAGGAAAACTATCACATTTCTCAGAATTGTGGCACATGGTAGCCGTGGCATAAGGATGGAGAGGCAGATATATAGCTGAGCCAGCCTAGAACTGGATTGGGACTGAAATAGACTTGATGCCATCACATGGTGGGAGCAAGGGTGGCTTGGGAGACGATGGGCTGGAGAGCTACTTTGCACAATTCATAGAAATGCACATTTCAAATGAAGGGTCCATTTCACCTCACATATTATTTTGGAAAGTTTTAATTAGGTAGTTTTCCCATTAAATGCAAAGTTAAATTGAATTAATCCTTCATCCTTAACTATTAATACTATTGGTACTAGTAATGATGGCAAGGTAGGGTCATTGGCAATGGGAGAGACAATACCAATGGAACAAATGAACCAAGATTTTACAAAACATTACTTTTTCTGAGGTTTATAGTAGAGGACTGACAACCTCCCCCTGTGCGCACACACCAATTTTACACTTGCTTCGTCTCAGGATCTTGCGGCATGACACTGCTGCATCTGATCTGGAAGGGAGCAAAGTTGAGTGGCAGAGAAAATGATTTGCACACAACCCCCCCACCACCACCACCACTTTCAATCCCTGACATCTCTGGTTAAAAAAATCTGGGGAGAGACTCAGACCCTGGAGGGTTACTGTCAGTCAAAGAAGACAAGACTGGGCTAGATGGGCACTTGCAGTAAAACACCATTTTGCCCATGCAGTTCTAACCATTTATTTATCCCTTCTCCAATCTGTTGATGCAGGGTTTTTTTAAAGTACACTTTCAATATTTAATCTCCGCCAGGCCTTCCAGATTTTCAGAGTTTAGCAGATGGTTGAAAAATGAAATGTTTTCTCCCTCAGCAGAGGGAGGAGGCTTGCTGAGTTTGGACCCTGAACACACTTAATCAAGTCACTGAAAGCAAGACAAACAGCGGGAACAGTTGGGAACTGGCTTTATTATTGTTGAGAGCCTTAGGCAGTAAATGACCTCATCAACCTGAGCCTCATGCTAATATACCTAAGCCGGAGTCTGGAAGTAGCGGATACTGCCTCATTCAAATGCAGAACTGATGAACCCCAAGTCCCTTTACAGGTTGCAGGAGGCAGCTGTTCCAGTTTTTTCCAGGTTTAACACCTTGTTTGCTCCTTCTAGCCTTTAAATCCTTTCCACTGCTGATGCCTTTTCGGTGGCTTGTATGGCAAAAGGGGAAATGGCCCTAGGTCTGTGGTGAAGCATCTGCATTGCATGCAGAAGGTCTCTGTTTCAATCCATGGCATCGTGGCAGTGCTGGGAGAAATAGCTCAGCCGGTAGAGCACCAGACTCTTAATCTCAGGGTTGTGGGTTCAAGCCCCATGTTGGGCAAAAGATTCCTGCATTGCAGGGGGTTGGACTAGATGACCCTCGGGGTCCCTTCCAACTCTACAATTCTGTGATGATGATTCTGTGATGAAATCCTGGAGGTCCACAGCCAGCAGTGGCGAAGCTGCATTCTCCACTACTGGGGGTAGAAAGCAGGCGGGGGCGTGGCTGGCACCCCCTCGGGGTCCTGGCACCTGGGGCACAGGGAGGTGCATGGTCTGTGTCCGGGGACGGGGCACGATGGCACCCTACTGGAATAGTGGTGACGGGGGCGGTCCGCTCCCTCCACCCTCCTGTTCCTCCACCAGTGACAGCCAGTCAGGGTAGATGGGCCAATCATCTGATCAGGCATAAAATAGCTTCGAACGTTCCCAAAAGACTTACCCACCAGCACCACTATGTGATTGGAGGTGGGGTTTTGTGGTATAAATAGCAAGAACAAGTCAAGTAGCACTGCTGGCAAACACTTTGAATGATGGAGTTGGCAGGGAACTCATGGGTCATGCAGTCTAACTCCTGAATCAGCAAGATTCCCCCAGATTTAAGATTTTGAAGCTTTTTCCTTGAAAAATGCATACTTTTTTTAAAAAAAGGAATGAATTCTAATAGCTCCAAGCAAGAACTTATATTGATCCAACCTTAAAAGGCTCAGGACTGCAATACCTCAAGGACGGCTTCTTTCCATATTGACCTACCTGGACCCTGAGATCATCTTCTGAGGCCCTTCTTCATATGCCTCTTGCACTAGAGGTCTGGAGGGTGGCAACACAAGAACAGGCCTTTTCTACTATTGCCCCCCCCCCCTTTGTGGAACGCTCTCCTGGTGCATTCATTAAACACCATGAGGTGCCAGGCAAAAATGTTCCTCTTTAAGCAGGCCTCTTTAACCAGGCCTTAGGGCATTGGATGTCAATCAGCCATTTTAAGCATTGCGGGAGTGGGTGGGTTATTGGGTTGTTTTTGTTTTGATTTCTGTTTTTGAAGTGATTCTCAGCCTTGTGTCCCTAGATGTGGCTGGACCACAATTCCCATTGAACATACTGCCTGGGCAAGATGAGGGATGTTATCCAAAAGCACCTATGGGCTCAAGCTTGGGGAAAACAGCTCTACATTGTCATTTCAGTCCCCATTTGACATTCCAGAGGAAGCTCACAGAATCATAGGACCAGAAGGTATCCTCTATATGAGAGAGATGCACCTTCAAGTATCTGGCTCCTATAGTACATAAACACCTTGAATTTCCTCAAAAGCAAATTGGCAACAGTGCAATGCTTTCAGCATAAATGCCATGTTTCCAGTAGACTGTGCCATGCAGGGAGCTTCCCATCATATCTTGCACCAGCTGCAGCTTTGGGACAATGTTCAAGGGCAGCCTCACATAGATTATATTACTTGTGATCCAATTTTGAGATTACCGGTGCATGGGTTACTGTAGCCAAACTATCACTGCACAAGAACAGTCACAGCTGATGAACCGGCCAAAGCTAATCAACACACTCCTAAACATGGGGGCCACCTGTGCCCTCAGTGACAATAATGGATCCAGGAGCACTCCTGGATTATGCACCTGGTCTTTCAGAGGGAGAGTGTCTTTTTTGGAATAGCTAACCTCCTGCTCACAGGGTCCCCAACTTGTTAGGATTAAGTCTCAGCTTATTGGCCCTTGTCCAGTCCACCACCATGTCCAAGCACTAGTCCATGTTCTCCACAGAGACTATAGAGTTGGGTGTCATTGGCATACCTCACTTTAAATTGCTTAATGACTACTTCCAGTGGCTTCATATAGATGTTCAATGGCATCAGGACAAGAGGTACTTTTGAATCACCTTACAACATAAATACTCTGGGGCTGAGGTGTAGACCCCCAGTGTTAATTTCTGAAAACAGTCCACGAGGTAAGAGTGAACCCAGCATAACACAGTGCCTTCCACTCTCAACCTATAGCCAGATATCATGGTTGAAGGCATGGGAAGTATGGAGTATTAATTGGCCATACTCCTATGGCCTTCTTTTGATGAAGGCCATCCATCACAGCAGCCAAGAGCAATTCGCTGCCCAAACCTCCTCTGAACCCAGAATGGAATGGGTTCAGGTGATCAGTTTTCTCCAAGCGCACATGGTTTCCTTTTTAGTTGTTCCATTGTGGAGTGATCTGTCTAGGCACACCAGTGGCTGACCCATATGTCCCAACCAATAGATATTCATCAATCTCTCCATATGCAATGTACATTGCACAGAAGAAGAAGAAGAAGAAGAAGAAGAAGAAGAAGAAGAAGAAGAAGAAGAAGAAAGTTACTTTTAGCTTACATGAGGGACTGTTCTCCTTGGCAGGACAGGAGGCTGGGAGATCTGTAGCATGCTACCCCAGGCAGATGTTAGTTTTCTTTTTCCTGTTTGCCAAACACCACAGAGTTCTGGCAATGAATCTCATTAGAACCTTTTCTAGGTTCCTTTGATCAACAGGGCCATCGCAGATAGCGACTCTCTTCACCATAAAGGGGTGTCACTATATCCTTCAGAATGTTGTGCATGGCTTTCAACCATGTGACTCTATTAAAAGTTAATATGCATTTTCTGTGACAAGCCTCAAGGCAAGTGTGGGCTCTTTGATCTTTAAAAGGCTTTGCCAAGCCAGGGAATATGTTTGAATAGTATACTTATTCGTGCAAACATTTGCAGGTAATTAGATTTTGAGTCTCAAGGCTTCAGGAGTTTGCAGGAATGATTCACATTTCAAAGAGCTCAAAATAAATACCAGCTCTAGGTGCATCTCCAGAGATTTGGGAGTGCATGAACCAAAAGATTAATGACTCACACCAGGCTTTGTTAATTGTTTAACTGAGGAAAGGAGTCCTGTATGGGGTCATGTTTTAAAATGGGACACGGGCTAATGGATAAACCTTGGGGAACACGAGAAAACAAGTTCAAAGGGGTTTGAGATTAAACAAAATTATATGCCTCCCATGTTGAGTAGATGCTAACATTGAATTCTGTTCTTTGTTATTTTAACTTAATATGCACTGATAAATATATAGCATTATAATTATGTATGTGACATTTGATTTAGTAACTCACTGTGGAGGGAGGGGAAGAAATCTGTCTATACAATATGTTGACAAGCAATTAGGAAGGAAGGCTAAGCTGTCGGTTTGTCATCTCTCAAAATAAATTAATCAAATTAGTCCCCAAGTTATTCTAAATTTAGCTCCTGTGGTTGGAAATGACATCAGCTCCCACATTATACTGAACAAATACCATTTTCTATAACACTGAAAGATGGCGATTATGATTTTCTTGCATGTTTGTGTGTGTGCACGCATGCAAACACTCCAAAGTTCCCAAAGTGGTTCAAAAGTCAATCCCTCTTCCCTGGGATTTCTGGGAAATGTAGCTTTGTGAGGGGAATTGGGGTGCCCTAATAACTCTCTGTGCCCTTTGCAAACTACAGCTCCCAGGATCCTTTGGGGGAAGCCATGACAGTTGTATGATGTGGTATGATGCAGTTTTAAATGTATAATGCAGACAGGTCCTATCTGACGCAAGGAGCCTGCATCATCTTATGTACACTGATATACCATATATCATGCAAGGAACCTGCAAGCGTATAGGATGTTTCCTGCTTCAGACAATTGCCATTCAACTCATAGAGGATGACAAAGTATGATGGATGGAATAGTGTCCCCAAGTGCCTGCCTTACGTATGGAATTTCTCAATTAGGAACTGGGTGCCTATCTTGTCCCAAATCCAAATTTTAGGTGGAATTTGATGTCAAGCTTAGCATCTCAGGTGTTTTATTCAGTTATATGAACCTGCAGTGAGTGTACTACCTTGTGACAGGAAAATACCATTCCAAGAATATGTCCTGAAAACATAGCTTTAGTGATAGTCTTCACATAAAAGGCCACTAACATATTCCAGCTTCTTGTTCAATTTGGAGGAAATGTAAGAGATAATAAAAGTCAATGAACTGTGATGATTCATCGTGTGCCTGTCTACAGACATGCCAGACATTCAGATGACCAATATATTTCCAATAATTATAGATTAGTGAGAATTCCCTTGCTTCAGGGTTTCTCTAGAACACGGCTATGAAATTGCAAATGGCATTTCAGTGAAATTGAACGCAGAATAAAATAAGTGGTTTGTGGTTTGCAGACTGTCTAATGTGTTATCTCAATTTACTTTGCCCTAGCATAAAGAGATTGTACTTACTGCCGATCCCTTTTTTACTTATCGCCTGCTTTGGGGTCAATTTTCCTGCTTCCTGTGGTATGAACAGTATGAATATGGATGAGGAAAGCCCAGAGGTTGCTGTGAACAATTGTTTGCACATGTTCTTCACAGTATTTGCTTAGCACTTGCTGTTGAACAACCTAACATTGTGTGGGGGGCGGTATTTTGTCGTAAGGTTGATCAGGCTGTGATCAGCAAGTTAAGAGTAAGTACATAATCTCTCCTATGACATGTATGGTACAGTTCTCTAGCCAATCAAATAACATGCATAAAGTGTGTATCTTTTGAAAAAGATACTACAGCTAAGTCTTCAGGAGTTTTTGAGTATGTTGTCAGCAATAATGCTGATGACACACAGCTTTATTTCTTTATATCTACAGGTGTGGCAGACTGTTGTCTTGCCTCAGTGATGGGCTGAACAAGAGCCAACAAACTGAAGCTTAATCCAGATAAGGCTGAGGCACTGTTAGTGGGTGGTTCTCTAGACTGGATGGATGGGAGATGGCCTGCTCTTGATGGGGTTACATTACACACCCTCTGAAGGAGCAGGCTTGGGGGTCCTTCTGGGTTCTTTGGTGTGGTTTGAGCCTCAGGTGGCCTCAGTGGCCCAGAGTGCCTTCCATCAGCTTTGGCTGGTGGCCCAGCTGTGCTCCTTTCTAGACAGGGATAGCCTAACTTCTGTTGTCTATGCTCTAGCAAGCTCTAGGATAGATTACTGCAAAATATTCTATGTTGCCTTGGAAGATGGTTTGGAAACTTCAGCTGATCAGAATTCAGCAGCCATGTTGCTCACAAGAGCAAGATGGTTTGAGCATGTTATACCAAACCTGGCCTGACTACACTGGCTGCCAATTAGTTTCCATGCCAAAGTCAAAGTGCTGGTTTTGACCTATAAAGCCTTAAATGGCTCAGGTCTTAGAGACCTCCTCTATCCATATGAACCAATCCAGACCTTGCATTAGTCATCTAAGGCCCTCCTTTGTGTTCCTCCTCCATGAGAGATCCAGAGAGTGGCAACTTTGCTATGGCTCCCCTCTTGTGAAATGCTCTCCCCAGAGAAGCAGCAGAGAGGCTGTACAGTGGGGGATATGAATGTTAAATAGAAAGAAAAGGCAAGCACACCATCTTCAACCACCTCACAATGACTAGGTAACCCTCAAACTAGAAGGGAAAAGAAAAAAGGTCTTTCACAAATGGGAAATAGAAAGGCAGATTTCAGTACAGCTCTTGTACGAAGTATTCACATCCCACAGCCTCACAACCCTCCAGGTTGTGTCAGTTACATGCCCTAGCTGCAAAGCCTAGAAGCTAAGAATAATACCACATGTCTCTCTCCTTATCACCTACAGAGGAGAACAAGAGCTCCACTGCAATTGAAATCTTGTGCTTCCATGACAAGATCCAAAGCCCTATTGGGTGCTGTTACAGGTCATTGGATTCTGTGTTAAAGTAATCAATACTGTTAGGAGCTTGCTGCCATTACATTGTTGACAAGCACTGGCAATCCTAAAGGAATATATTTGCAAGTGTTTAAAATGTAATCTAAAGGGAGATGTGTCAATAGGCAAGATCACACCAAGCCAACACAAATTAGTCTGCTATAATAACAGACTTCCACAGCAGCTTCTAAAAAGTGACACCATGACAGATAAAAAGAGCACTGCCCCGGGGAAGCAACTTCCAGGCAATATTCACACACACACACACACACACACACACACACACACACACACAGTGCTTTTTTATTTAAAAATGTTAAGGGGTACTCTCATTTTGACTCAAGAAAATCACCATTTTATAGTTCAAATTGGGAAAAATAAATATAGTAAATGGGCAAAAGTACAAAGATTCACAAAATGTTTAAGGGTATGCGTACCCCTGCGTCCCCCCCCGAAAAAAGCAGTGTGTGTGTGTGTGTGCGTATCCATCCAACATCAAAGCAATGTTACCCTTGCTTAACAATGGAAACCTTAACTTCCAGCCTGTCTCCTTATCTAAAGTATTCACTTGCATACTACAGCCTCCTTTTTTTCAGAGGGGAAAATGGATTTTTCCCTTAAGAAGTGCAATTTTTTGTTTGAGGTTACTGAGACATGAAATGATTACTTATCATCCCATGAAATGACATTACATTTTAAATGCAATGGTACATGGGCACTTACTACTGCCTTCATCTCTGCTAATCCGCACTCAGTCTGCAAATTCAACAGCCTCTCTCAGCCCTATGGAAAGCAGTCAAGCTCCATCCGAATTATAATTGCTTTTTAGTGTGCCTTTTCTGCATGTTACTTGGTTTGAAAAGATTCCTTTCCATATATATATATATATATATATATGAAATAGGAAGCACCACTCAGTTTGTGCCTCTTCTATTTTTAATCGTCTGCAGTCATAATGTGAAGGATTGAGTGAAGAAGCAGAGAAAGATGAAAGCGGAGCTCATCTGACCATGATGAATTTGAAAATTCAGCATGCGGTTCAAACTTTATTGATGTTTTAAAATTACTCCTCATAACGCATGGACATGTCTATGGAATACTTATGCCATTTTATGTCTTTATCACGATTTCCAATGCTTGCTTTAGAGTTGAGGGTTGCAGATTTACAGTGTGCAAAAAATAGATTTAGCAAGGAAAGGATGAAAGATTGATACCCAGCCAGACAGTTGCCTCCTTGGATTTCAGTCTGTCTAATGATTAGATATATGAATGGAAGAAAATGTCATTACAGCATGGTCTGTGGGGAAACGCAGGAATAATAGAGTGGTCAGGACTAATAGAGTGATCATGGAAGCAAGACATGTTTTGGTTGAGAAGGTTATACTTATAGTCCTTATATTAAACCTAGCTGCGGTGTCTGAGTACTGTACACAAGCACTGACCATTAGCTATTTTAATCCCAACCTGAGGACAGATGGTCCTTTTTCTGGTGGAAGGTATGTGTAAGGTTTCATTTGGACATTGCCATAAGAACATAAACATTGGAAGTTGCCTCATACCAGTTCAAACCATGAACTCTCCAGGCTTTCATACCTAAGTTTTTCCCCTCTCACCCTAGAGACGCCACAGATCAAGGCTTGGTCAATTCTTTTGCTTGCAGAATGTGTGTTGTCCTGCTAAGCTATGGCTCTTGCCTTAAACAGGGTGCACTTGGCACTCACACATCCTATTTATCCCAACTTTTTTCACATCTAACCATGTTTAGATGTGACTTCCAGCTTGACACCTCAAATGACATGCTAAGCAGAGAGAATTCATCCATTGGCTTGTTTTTGTTTTCTTCACTTTGTTGGCTGGATTCTTCCCTAGCTCCCCTAGTATCAGAGCTGGCACTGTACAATTAAATAAAGGGACTAATGTAGCACTGACAGCTTGCTAATGGCATCTGGCGTAAGCATTCCAGTCTCAAAAAATGGCTTAATCTGGACAATATTTGATCCTTGGGCATACCAAATTTTTCCTAAAACCAAGCGGGGCTTCTCTCTCTTTCCCCTACTTGTATATGCAAACATTACTTCTCTGATTCTGCTATTTTCCAGTACAACAGATATGCATCAAGTTGTACAGGTTGTGCAGAAGTGGTGTGAGTTAGAGCTAATAGTCTGAAGCTATATGGTGCCAGGGACACGGGTGGTACTGTGGGTTAAACCACAGAGCCTAGGACTTGACAATCAGAAGGTCGGCGGTTCGAATCCCCGCGACGGAGTGAGCTCCCATTGCTCGGTCCCTGCTCCTGCCAACCTAGCAGTTCGAAAGCACGACAAAGTGCAAGTAGATAAATAAGTACCACTGCGGCGGGAAGGTAAACGGCGTTTCTGTGCACTGCTCTGGTTCGCCAGAAGCGGCTTAGTCATGCTGGCCACATGACCCAGAAGCTGTACACTGGCTCCCTCGGCCAATAAAGTGAGATGAGCACTGCAACCCCAGAGTCGGTCACGACTGGACCTAATGGTCAGGGGTCCCTTTACCCTTTACCTATAGGGTGCCAACCAAAGGCAGTTAGGGCCTGCTTCAGCACTGTGCAAAGGGAGAACATGTGATCTTGTCCTGATGATGGCACCAATCTGCCTTCCTGGTATTCTGCCTCTGGTGCTTCCTGTCCAGACCCCACAGAAGCTGCCACACAGCACTGCTGGTCATAATTCAAAGAATTGCTGAAGTCAGAAGGAATGCTATCTAGTTCTGCCCAAGGTTACAGGCACAGAGTTTTAATTCACCAAACACTGATGCAGTTGCAACTTTAGCAGAATCTTTATATTTATAAAAAACAAAACAAAAAAACCCTATACCACTAACATTAAGAAAAAGTCGTAGTGATCAACAGCATAAAATCAAAGATAAAACTGCATTCATAAAAGAAGAGCAAAAAGCATCACAAATCATTAAATGAGCTTAATATATCAACTTAGCTGGATCACTAATCAGTGAAAGCTTGGGTGAACAGAGGACAGAGGAAGATGGTGCCTCAATGCCAATATTGTATGTGTTTGCCTGATGTTCATTAGGAGTGCCTTCCAAAGAACAGGCAGTGCCACGCTTAGTGGGCCCTCATCTCAGTAGACATATGACAAGCATACAGCAGTAGTACGAATGGCTCTCCCAAGGTGTTCCTGGAGGTAACCTGGTTCCAAGGAGTTCAGAGCATTATATGTCAATGACCTTAAACTTGGCCTGGTAGCATGACAGTAGGAGAATTATGGGACAACGTGTGCCAGTTTGACTGATGACAACTGCTGACTTGATTTTACCAGGGCCCATCCAAAAACACGTGATGCAAGAACTTTGCTGAATCTAACTAGATCTGGATCTGTCCAGGGTCAGAGTGGGAAACTCCTTATAACAGTAGAACTCCATAATGGAAGACAAGTATAGTGTGTGTGTGTGTGTGTGCTTCCTTTGACTGGATGTTTTAGGAGAGGCTGAGAGGAGGCTGAGGAGTTTGGATTCATGCTGCCCGAAGGCACTGCTCAGTGTGTAATTTGGAGAATGTCAGAATCTTTCATAATGCAAAGATCATTGATGGCAGCAAAAAAGATCCTGTTACAGACAGAAACTAAATCCAAGTTTCCTTTTCTGTCTTGAAAAACCAGGGACGTTTCCTTCCTCTCTGTGACAAGGGCTGTCATGTGTTTCTAAGACTGAGTCACTTAGGTCCCTTGCCAGTTGCAGTCTGCTGCCATTGCTGTTCCATGAGAACTAAATGCTGCCAGGCTGTAATGAAGTCTCTTTCTTATGCAAAGATGGCCTGTGTTCTCTGCAGAGATGATGGCTGGCAAATGAGCTCCTAGATCACAGTCTCATTCAAGAGGGGTGCTGCACAATTGGCAGTGAGGTGTGCACATTCTGGGCCACTTCCAAATACCTTTTTCAATTATTTGAATGCGTTCTCCACTTCACTCATTTTGATATATATTCTGACTGAACAGAATGTTGTTACTTTCTGTCAGTATGGATGAACTGTGGGGCATGGGAAGAAATGGAAACTAGTTTCCAGGAGATAAAAAGAGAAGTATTTTATATAGGTGGAGACATAAATTCTGCAGTAAAAGTGTGCAATCCTGAAACCAGAAACCCACTCAAATCTTGCAGTTCTAACAAGCTATAAAAATCAGGAGAATTGGCAAGGATTTAGTAAGTATACATAGACTAAAACTGCAATGCTGTGAGGGCACTTGAAGGCAAGTGAACTCTACTGGGTTTACTCCCGCTGTCCCCGGACCTGATCTGCAGGCGGGCGGCGGGGAGAAGAGCGCTTCTCCCCGCTGTCTGCCCCGCAAGCTCCAGGGACAGCTGGGAGGCGCAGCGCGCCCTCCCGCTATCCCCGGACCTGATCTGCAGGCGGGCGGCGGGGAGAAAAGCGCTTCTCTCTGCTGCCAGCCCCGCAAGCTCCGGGGACAGCTGGGAGGCGCAGCGCGTCCTTCCGCTGTCCCCGGACCTGATCTGCAGGCGGGCGGTGGGGAGAAGAGCACTTCTCCCCGCTGCCTGCCCCACAAGCTCCGGGGACAGCTGGGAAGCGCAGCGTCCTCCCGCTGTCCCCGGACCTGATCTGCAGGCGGGCGGCGGGGAGAAGAGCGCTTCTCCCCGCTGCCGGCCCCACAAGCGCCTGGGGGGGAAATAATTTTTTTTCTTTATTTCCCCCCAAAAAAACTTGGTGCGTCCTATGGGGCGAAAAATACGGTAATTCCTTCCACAGATTGGGAAAGTGAGAAACTGTGAGAACTGCAATTGTCAGGTCCTCCCATTTCAATCAACCTCCTACCTAGTTTTCTGTTCTCCTCCTCCAACAGATATCCAGCCCAATGAGCCATCCTACTCTCGAGTAGGACCCTAGTAGAGACACATGCCCGACTGGCATGTTCTCTACCTCCTGGTCGATCATTCAGGAGCTTCAAAAGCTTTCTTCTGCCTGAACATCACAGCGACTGATGCCTTGGAGACGTCAGCACACTTAGGGATCTGCAGAGTTTTCGCAGTCCGCGTAACAGAACTCAGTAGCTCAGTATTTGGCTAATCTACTTTTATTTACATATAAAACACTTGGAGCACTCTTACTTAGCTCCTTCCTCTTTCTCATCAGGCAGCAAAGAGAAAGAACAATAGTCCCTCTTCACGGAACACAGTAACACAAACATCCTGTCTCCGTCACTTCCCACAGGAATGAAAACATACACCGTCATGTGATAGACAACAATCTCATGACTGCAATCATGGAGCAGGAATCTTAAAGCTCAGTCTTCATTGAGTTTGGTTTTTGTGAGGTGTGTGTGTGTGTGTGTCTCCACTTTAGGGTTACTAGGTTGTTTTTACTATTTTTGTGCTTCTACAAAGCTTGGGGTGCCTGCTCGTGCCTCCCTCTTGTGCATGGATGGCACCTTGGATTCCACAAGGATCCACACTAAGAAGATGAGTGCACTAATAGTATATATAAAAGATTGCAGGTAGTTGTAACAGCCATGAAATTTATGTTTGTGCTAATCAAATATACTATTGATTTTTGTCTAAAGTGAAATCTGAGGCATGTTTAAAAATCCTGTTTAGACAAAATAAAATGTGTAAGACTTTGGAGGGAAGTTAAAGTGGTTGCAATAAGATTAGTAAAATGTCTCAAAGATGTGTGGAGTCATACATCTCTAGCTGTTATTTAAATATCACTCACAATAAATGAGGACTTAAATGCTCTTCAGTGCATGAGAATTACTTCATGCAATCATCCTAGTTTGTATAAAAATGAAACCTTACTTGGAATATTTATTCCAACTCCCATTTATAATCTGTAGTTCCTACATGCTTCCCCCTTTTTTCTTTCATAAGTTTCAAACCATCATCTCTAGTCTGCAAGTGAATATATCCATCTCCTGATTTATCAATCCCTCATCCTGAGTGATGATCCATTATCTGACTATTATGCCTGATGCGAAGAACACTTCATCAATAAAAATAAGGCAAGCTTTTTAATTAGACTTTTTATTTTATTTTTTAGCTCTGCCAGGCTTGCTCATACATATGGATTGCACTTTTTGTGCATAATAAGAAAGCACAGACAAAAGAAGAGTACATGAGATGCTGTAGAAATAAGTGGGTCAGCTGAGTTACATTCATACGTCAAAGTCTAAAAGATATGAAGCTAATTCATACCAAGTCAGATTGTTGGTCCATCTAGCTCAATGTTGTCTCAATGTTGTTCAGGATACATAAGTACTTTTTAATGTAGTGCATAGATAACTGTGGAACTTGCTCCCATAGGAGGCAGCAATGGCCACCAACTTAGATGGCTTTAAAAGAGCATTAGATAAGTTTGTGGAAGAGAGGGCTATCGATGGCTACTGGCCATGATCCTATGCTCTGCCTCTGCAGCTGGTGGCACAAATGTGTCTGAATACCAGTTGCGCACCAAGACCCCATAACCACACAATTCCCTAGGGAGTGAAATAACCAGACAAGACAACAACATATAGATTTATGGGTTCAAATAAGCCACAACTTTATTGGTTATACAGTGGTACCTCGAGTTACAAACTCCTCGGGTTACAAACACTTTGGGTTACAGACTCCGCTAATCCGGAAGTAGTACCTCGGGTTAAGAACTTTGCCTCAGGATGAGAACAGAAATCGCACACTGGCAGCGTGGCGTCAGCAGGAGACCCCATTAGCTAAAGTGGTACCTGTTGATGGATCTCAACCATAACTCCTGCTACCAGCTGCCAAATCAGCGAATTCCAGGATGATGAACAGGAACAAAACTTGCTGATGAGTAACTTGATTTTAGTTAGCTTTATTATATACGACAGAGTACAGCTTTGTACAAGTTACTATATACACAGACGAGATTCACACTCTTACTCCAAACTCAACACTCCAACAACAAAACTGCTGTGTCATACTGCTTATAAGGAAGAACTTAGCCAATCACCACCTGTTGCTAGGCTTCCCTGTCTCCAAGCAGACTTTCTCACGTATTCTGTTTAACTTGGCTTCTTGTCATCCCACTAATTGTCTACTCCAAAAACTGCACAAATTCAATGTCTCAACAGTACCTCAGGTTAAGAACGGTTTCAGGTTAAGAACAAACCTCTGGAATGAATTAAGTTCATAACCAGAGGTACCACTGTTGATGAAAAAGGCTAGGGAGGAGAGACCAGACAGGCCACAATTTAGTCCCCCTGGGAGCAAGCCCAAGAGGTGCCCATTGGCCAGTTGGGCCTGCCCCACTCCCAAGGGAACCCTCACCCTAAACTTTCCAGTATTGGCCAATCACTAGCAGGCAGGCCATCCGACCCAGCCATTTGCTGGATCACGGGCGCAGCTGTGGCCTGGCCGCAACACCGTCTACCATTGAAGGTGAGCGGACTTAACAGGAAACCACAGGAGGGAATAGTGTTCTTGTGCTCAAGTGCTGCTTGATGGTTTCC
>NC_138497.1:90166575-90202614 GCF_964252035.2 Podarcis erhardii | reverse complement strand
AATCAGTTTGGGGCCTAGATCTGGACTGGGTCAGCCTTGAATCATCCCAAGTCAGGGTGATTCCAAAGTGCCAGACTGGGCCCAAATTGAATCCTGGAGGTGGGTCAGTATGCACAGACATTCTCAATGTTTGCAGCTCTGAGCCCTTCACCAGCTTAGACAATCTGTCTAGGGGCAACAGGTTCTATCTCGTGCCAAAGGATGGTGACTTTATAAATAAATAAACAAAACCCCTGTGCTTTAAACCATTTAGTTCATCATAACTTGTAGTACCACAAAAGTCATCTCATCAAACCCCTTTGCACCGAGGGAGGATAATTAATAACTAAACATTCCTAATTGACTAGGCTGTAAAATAGAAGGTTGTCAGGTATGCTCAGTTTGATTCAGACTGCAGCGTGTCAAAAACTGAGCATAATCAAATACAGGTCATTCCTTGCCTCTGTCTGCACCTTCTCTTTTAAAGCCCTCAGCATGTCATGCTACCCCTGGAAAACTTGTATGTGAAGGAGAAGATAAGACTAAAATGAAACTTGTGGAGAGAAGCAGGGACAGCAATGGGAAGGGCGGAGCTAGCATGCTTGTCTCAGTGATGTAGCATGGGTTGATGGTGCCCAGGGCAGGGCAAGTGTTGTGCCCCCTGGTGGATTGGACAGCTAGGGGAGGAGGCATGGGGTGTTGTGGAGCCTGCACAGAGGGAAAGGAGAGCTGGCCCAAAGGTGTCTGCCAACCAAGGGGCAGGGCACACAGAGACGTCACTTCACTGGCCACACAGAGAAGGGGGCACTGTCCCAGCCCCGAAGGCCTGGGCTGGACACGGATTGCCTCCCTGCAGCTCTGGAAGGCAGTAGGAGATCAGCCATGTTGAGGGAGCCTGTCGTGGGGGTGTCTGGTTGTGCACCTCTCAGAAGTTTGTGCCCAGGGCCCCCGTCCCTCTCAGTAGCCACTATGCTACTAGCTTCTTTGCATTCACTCCCCTCCCCCCCCACACACATGCAATATTATTTTAACCCAGACACCAAATGTCTGAATGGGCTATGTCCCAGCATTCCCCAGCCTGGTGCCTTCCAGATGCTTTGGGCAGCAACTCCCATCAGCTCCATTGGATACAGTTTTATTGTGTACTAAGACACCACTATAATTTCCATCATGAAATCCATATCTAACTGAGACTGTATTTTTGAAGCATCAGCTACCTGTTTGGTGGATGAAGGCATGTGGACAACCAGAAAAGCCAGTGTGCCTTGAATAATCTCTAGAACGAGTTAGCCTCTTGAATAAATTTATTCTCCAACAAATGTTTTGGGGATGTCTCTAAATGAAACTGAAAAACTCTGCTGAAAAACTCCTTTCAATTTTTTGCACAACATTACTGGCACCACTGCCCTTCACTCTCCTTACTTTAACAATATACAGAAAAGATCATTCCAAGGAAGACTTTTTTTTTAAGTTCCAAGAAGTCCAAATATGTTGTTGAGCTTATCAATAACTTGCACATGGGAGTCTCAGTGTGGAATGTCTTGAGACTGATAAATTATGATATCCCAGCAGGGTTCTGATGGGGAAGCCTCACATTTAATGCATACACATTGATGAGGGCAGAGATGTAGTTAAGCAAGATAATGTGTAACAGTGTGAACTGCAATGGCAAGGTCTCTTTTCTGTATATACATTTCTTCTTCCTGCATGGCTTCTGAACTTGGAAGTTCTTGATTTGGTGCTTGCTACTTTAGCTAGAGTTGTGCCAAAGATTTCTTTATTGACCATTCATTGTCAGGATGGGAACAATGAAATCTTCAAGAAAAAAATGTGAACAGTGGGGAGAAAGAGAAAGATTTTTTTCCTTGAAAGGTTTTGGATACAAATGATATAAATAAATGTTTCTCTGCATCCTTAATCAGAAGTACAGTGGTACCTCGGGTTAAGCACTTAATTCGTTCTGGAGGTCCGTTCTTAACCTGAAGCTGTTTTTAACCTGAAGCACCACTTTAGCTCATGGGGCCTCCCGCTGCTGCCGCACCGCTGGAGCACGATTTCTGTTCTCATCCTGAAGCAAAGTTCTTAACCTGAGGTATTATTTCTGGGTTAGCGGAGTCTGTAACCTGAAGCATATGTAACCCAAGGTACCACTGTAACTCTTGTTGGGTTCACTGAAGTTTACTCCATATTAAGTGAGTTCAGGATTCTATCTTAATCATTTAAACTCATGGCTTTGACTTAGATTAGTCAGTTTCTGGTTCTTGATAATTTGGCATATGCTCATTGCCTGTTTATTGCCTGTTTCCATATTAATATTTTAAAAATACTAAAATTTCATTTTTATCTCACTGTACACATTTCTAAACATATTTTTGTCATATGAAATACATACTTTTAAAATAAAATTTGGTTTTATTTTCTGAGCTGAGAACTTCGGAGAAGTGCAAAATCTGGAAGATTATTACTTTCCAATCCAGGAGGTTTGAATTAAGTCAGTTGGCTTACAAATGCAGACTGAATGAAATTCTCCTCCTTTCTGGCTTCAGCATACAGGAAGCCTACCCCCTTTGCCTTCTGGATGTCATAATACCCCTATGGAAACTTTTGAATGCATCATTTATATTGGTTTGTTCTCAAAGTATGAAAAAGGGATGCTACTCCATGGAAATGATTCTCAGAATGCTAGTAGGAGTTTGCAGGCTTCATAAAACACACACACACCCCTCGAAGTATCATGCAGCCTTAGGCCATCTGTTACCAGCTCTTGACATGTAGCCAAAAACCTAATAAAGGCCAATAGCAAGATGGTTAAATGGTTTAATGGAACTGCTGCATTTAGAGGCGGTATGCCTCTGAAATGAATACCAGATGCTAGAGAAAAAACAATGCAAGGGGGGTGGTTGCCTGTGTGCCTTGCTTATGTACTGTGCAGAAGCAACATCTAGTTCCCATGCCCTCTTGTAATCTAGTTGATAACTAAGTTTAAGTGTGTGTTACAAACAGAATCACATGTTGCTTCCCTATTTACTCTTGTCTCCAGTTCATTCCCCATCTTTTGTAGCTTGTCCTGTGTTGAATTTTATATCTTTAGGGCAGGGACTTCTCCTCTTGCACTTGTGTAAAGTGCTATGTACACTGGTTGTGCTATATAAATTAATACAATGGAACCTTGTTTCTTGAACAGCTTAGTTGACGAACAAATCGGCTCCCGAACTCCGAAAACCCGGAAGTAAATGTTCCAGTTTTTGAGCATTTTTCAGAAGCCAAACGTCCAATGCGGCTTCCAACAGGAAGCACTTGCAGCCAATCGGAAGCCACACCTTGGTTTTTGAACAGCTTGGTTTTTGAACAGCTTCGGGTGTTGAACAGTTCTGGAACGGATTAAGTTCGAGAACCCAAGTTGCACTGTACTAAACAACAGACAACATACACTGGCCATGAAAGAACATGGCTGAAAAGAGGGTGCAGGACTAGATCCTAAATGCAGGACTGATTCTTTATTCTTGTATTCTTCTAACAGTGAGAAGGTCTATAGTCCAGACCTTTGGGTCTGACGTTCAATTCATGGGATCTTCAGCTAAGGCTGAGGCCCTGCAGAGCTGCTGTCTGTCATTGTAAATAGACATTGTAGCTTTCTATGTTTCTGTCAGTTGATCAGCATGTGATTGGTAAGCTCCAGTTCAGCTCATGCTACTTGCCCCTTTGGTGATTGCAACTTCCATGCTACTGCTTAAAAGTACAGTGGTACCTCTAGTCATGAACTTAATTCGTTCCAGAGGTCCATTCTTAACCTGAAACTGTTCTTAACTAGAGGCACGCAATTTCCTTTTCTCATCCTGGGGCAAAGTTCTCAACAAAGTTCCAGATTAGCGGAGCTTGTAACCTGAAGCATTTGTAACCTGAGGCGTTTGTAACTCGAGGTACCACTGTATGCAGCTAATATGGGTCTCCTCTCTGAACGGCTCATGCTTTAGCAAGGCCATCTTGGCTACTGTGATTCTCCAATGATTTAGGAGTTTAATCACTGCTCTCTAGATGGCACACCAAGGGGAAATGGAGAATCGCTGAGGGCGATGATAATTTTTCATTCCTAATTATTCATTTTCCATAGGCTTCTCCAACATCCTTCAGTCTTCTTTTGAAATTGATAGGGTGACATGGGTTGTAGGAACAGCAAGGGTTATGCCTTCAACATGGCCAGCAGAGGTGCCAACTTGAATAAAATATGAGGGGCAGGTAACCCCCCGCGTGCATAATCGATCACAAGCATGGGCATCACCGGGGGGGAGGGTCAGTTGCCCCCCCAATCAATAAAAATACATAGCTAACTGAGATTCTGCCTGCCTCCCCTAACAAAAGGCCTACTGCCCCCTAACAAAAATCCTGGCTACGCCCATGATCACAAGTCGTAACCATTTGAATGGCAATGCCCATCAACTTGGGGGTGGTGGAGGCCCCCTCAAATATTTTATGAGGGGCAAAGGGGCCTTGGCCCCTAGGCATTGGCTCCTATGATGGCCAGGAATGTTGTACAGTATTGGGGTGATGGGTGAGGTTCAGGTACAGAAATCAGAATCTAGCTTGGGCTTTAAATACACACACACACACACACACACACACACACACACACACACTCTTCTGGGCTTTCTTAAGTCTTCTCTCCAGGCATCCTTCATTTTCCCCCTATGCCAAATCCCCATAGGCAGCTTTATGCTGCTTTTAACATTGAATGCACTTTTTTTTTTTTTAACCTCCTTTTCTCTTAGGGTATTCAAGAAGCATTGTCAGCAGGAAGGAAGGAAAGGAAGTTATGGCCACAGGGGAGGAAGGCATAAATCTTTCCTTTTCAACTCATGGCCTGGGGTGTTTTATTTTTTCACTTCCTTTCTCAAAGGATCCCTGCCCATGACACTGGCTGTCCCCAATTCCCATTTCTGCAGGTGCCAGATATTTTTTTATAACCCCCCCCCCCCCGCTCATTTCTACACTAGGGCCCTTCTGGGGGGAAAAACCATACATACACAAACCTCTCATCCTTGCAAGACCAACGGAGTTTATCAGTCTCCTTTTAATTTCCAAAGCTGCCTCAGTGGATTGTGCTTTCTGAATTGCAAATGAACCCAGGGACCAAGTCTTTTGCTCTTTGCTTCATGCTCTGCAGGTTTTAAATAAGTTGGTGGAGAGGGAGAGGTGCCACTAGGGATTTACCCTTGGTAGTGAGGCACATGGCAATGGCATCTCTGTCTCTGCACAGAAAGTTGCTGTTTTCCTTGGGCGAGTCAGGCAACCGGTGTAACTTTTACAGCCTGCAGCAGCGACTGACAGCCCCAGGAGCTGAGCGGAGAGTGAATAAAAAGCAAATCCTTCCTCTGGGGATAAGTTTCGTCACCTCTTCTTAAGAACTAGCTTCCTTCCTGATGTGTGAGCATAGCTCAGCAGTTGCCAAAGTTCCTGTATGTAACCAAATTGGACAGCAAAATGCCACAAGTCTTACAACCTCCTGCAATGCCACACGTAGCCACCTTTGCTGCAGAACCTATTTGCCAGAGGGATGTCTCTTTGGATCCCTGACCAGTCCACACCCCCATTCTTCACTCCCTCGATTTTATCCCCTCTGCAACCGGGTTGCTGGGATGCAAGGAGGGATGAAGATTTGGGTAGGGCATATCTCTACTGAAGACCTCTCAGAAATTGGACTAGCGTGAAACACAGCTGCGAGAATTATGGAATAGGAGCAGCTGTGTGGAATGTATTTTTGCAAGTGCCTGAACATCGCTTGTTGGTTCATTTCAAGCCCTAAGCATGTGGTGGAGAACCTTTATCAGCCTGACTTCTGACTTTCTAGGGAACTTTCTGGGTGGGCACATGCTAGTACTGTGCAGGGCTAAAAGCAAATGTTTGAGGGCAACAAATGTACATTTCACCTTTGGAATAATAGGTCAGTTTCTACACACACTTACACACCCCTCTGTATCCTCCATCCAGGCAGGCAAGAGGCATTATCAGAGTTGAAAGAAAACATTTCAGGGGAAGAGGCAGAGGGGCTTGCAGACAGGGGAGGGAATTGGGTTGCTCAACTGTTAAAGCTGAACTCTTCTTCTTTTAAAGAAAAGTTCATTCATTTATTTTTTAGTGTTTGACTTGAACAATTGAGCAGGGCAATTGATCTGTGGACTGAGCAAGTTGCAAAATTCATGTCTTTCAGTCAAGGAACCCTGGGGATTATAGTTCTGTAAATGAGTCTGGATACAAAGCACTAGCCGCACATAACTATAATTCACAGGTCTTTCTGCAGAAAATCTAGAACTGTTAATCTGTTATTAACTGGTTTCCATTTGTACAGAAGGCCCCTCTGCCAGAGATTTATAATGGAGATTCAGAGCATCTATAATGGTTCCTGATTCAATCCGTAGCAGATTCCATCCCCCCCCTCCCCAATAAGCCAAAAGGTCATGACCTCTGCAGCTTCTTCACACCACTTGCCCCGTTTCGTTTCCTCCTTGAGAGTCCCCAAAGCCTTGCATCCTGTTTATGGGGCATTAGCCAAGGCTGATTTCAGCTAAACTTCCAGTTACAGATAGGTAGCCGTGTTGGTCTGCCATAGTCAAAACAAAACAAATTCCTTCCAGTAGCACCTTAAAGACCAACTAAATCAGTTCTTGGTATGAGCTTTCGTGTGCATGCAGTGTATCTGAAGAAGTGTGCATGCACACGAAAGCTCATACCAAGAACTGACTTAGTTGGTCTTTAAGGTGCTACTGGAAGGAATTTGTTTTGTTTCAGCTAAACTGTTTTACTTGTTTGAAACAAATCAGGCCTTTGGGCTTTGGTAGCATCTGATTTTTGGTCACAGGACTTGAGACTGAATGGAGCGCAAGTAGCAATCTTGATGGAATGCTTGTTTGAAGAGTTTCTTGCCTGGGTAAACACATGATGGATGAGGCTCAGGCGAGGGGACCAGCTTGAAGAACAGAGAGAGAGTTGATGTGTGAGGATGGTTTAAATGAAAAGAAGGAGCCTGAGGCGAAGGTCTTTCCCCTTCTCATAGAGGCCTGTCTTTTCCTGAAAGAGAAGGGCTGTGTTTTCTGTCTTATGTTGTTAACAACATTTCCCAGGCAGGAAGTGAATCCGGCATTATGTTCGTAGCCTCCCTGCTACCCTGCCCCAGGCAGTAATTGAGGAGATGAAATTATGAATTCCATGTGTCCTCTCAACAGTATTGCTTTTCAGTAAAGCCCTCTCCTTAAATCAATGAGGTGGTGTGCACGAGACGCACTCTGCCCGGACTCCTCTTTTTTAAATGGCGCATAAACCGGTGCTGTGACTTACACATCCTGACAGCTGCCTTGAGGTGACCATTCGGTGCATGTAGAAGTGAAACAGTAGCTTGTCTGTCTGAAGTGCAACATGACTATTTTTGTCAGATTGGTAATTGTAGCTATCTCCAGGCGTCTGCCGCACATGTCTTGTAATTAAAGATCATGCTGGTTATTAATTCCACCAGAGCTATTCTCCTTTCCCCTTGTAGCACAAAGGAAACTTAACTTTCTTGAACCAAAAGAAAGAGAAAATCCCCCCCAGTTTTAGATCACAGAAAGGAGGAGGTATCTAGAAAGAATAAATTATATTAGAGTCCCAACAAGAATGGGTGTATGTTGTAATAAGCAAACACACCAGACACCATAAATTCAGGTCAAAGTAACTTAAAGTTAATAAGATTGGTATTTTGCATGCCCTGGTTCTGTGACATCTAGTCATGAGATGCTCAAGTTATAAGGATGAGAGACTGAGGCTTAACACACTGCCTAGTTTTCTTAAGCCACTTTAGCTTCTCTGATGCAAGTATAGAGGAATCATTCACCTCTGCCACTGATGAGCGTGTCAATATATCTATAACAGGCCTCAGGGCCAGCTTTAGTTTTTGGAAGGCCCTCAGAGCAACATGACCTAGGAAGGCCCAGTGGTCTCAGAGGTCAAGGTGGTTAGGGCCAGAGGATGTCTGAGACCACAAAGACATACCCTCCAACATCCTGCTGATCAAAATTTGGATGCTTCTTTTTTCAATCCTGAGCTCTCACAGGAGCCAGCTGACTTAAGCCAGAGCTCTGGACCAAAAAAACCAGGACATGCAGGGAGTCAATCAGAAACTAGTATGGTTTCTTTAATTCCAGAATGTCCCACTCAAATCACAATGGTTGAAGTGTATGCAAAGAGAATATCTTAAACTTCCTATATGGTCAAGATGGTTTTTTGGAGCAAAGCCTGGCCAGATCATAGGTCCTGAAAGCTAATATGGTGGCACTGACTTTCTGTTGGTGGGTCCCTTAATAGACCTGGACCCCAGCAGCTGCCTAATTCTGCTGGCCTTTTGTGCTTACCACCCCAGGCCTGTGCACAAAATGAAGCACAGCCTACCAGCCATGTGCATTTGTCTACAAAGAACATTATAAGTGTCATAAGTACCTAATAAGGAAAGTAGTATGGCTGGTAGATGTGCTTGGTGTGGTTGTTCACTAGTTGGGCAGGACAGAACTGGAGCCATAAAATTAGATTCAGAATTGCAAAAGAGTAAGGTCAAAGAGAATGGCAAAAAAATTGGATTGTCAGTTATTCCACCTGTACCCAGCAGTGATTGTGTGTTTGTGTGGTGGGGATAGTGGTTGACAACACTCCTGCAGTAGCAATGAGTCTGGGTGGTACATGAGATTGGTCCTTATGAGCCCAGGATCTAAATCTCCACATCAGCTTCCATGGTCATCAGAAATCACTGAGCAAACTATGAAATTGTAAGGTACACTGTTTACAACAGTGCCATCAATACTTTCTAAGCAAGTGACAACTCTGATTAAAACCCTTTTAGAATCTATAGTTTTAATTTGTATTCATTACATCATACCATAGACAGCAAACGTCCTCTGTCGGTTTTTATCAAAGATATGGAAAACACTCAATTGATTTGTACCCACTAGATGTCATTTGAAGCACCTTGGAACCTAGCAAGATTTTTTTTCAGTACAGACTAGATATCAGGGTTTTTCAAATGACACCTTCTAGCTGGATACAAATCAACTAAGCAGTTTTAGAGCCTTCACCAAGAGCTTGGCAGCCTAGGGCCAGGTAGCCAAGTATTAAGAGGATGTGATTTCCTTGGTCAATAAGAAATTTTGTTTGCTGCAATTAAAAACAAAACAAAACTGCTTTGTGCTCCTGAAGAACAAATTCTAAGGTGCTCTGAGTTCCCCTTAGTATTTGACTTCTAAGCCCCTCTGTGACATCAGTGCAACTGAACTAACAGCCCAGAAGGTGATAACACAAATCTGCCTGTGACTTCAGAGCAGACAAGTGACTCTCAACAGCTGGTGGACTGTCAACACACTAGTTTCTAATCAATAATTGAGAACTAATGCCACTTCCTTTCTGGCTGAGGAAAAGACAAGCCTGATTTAAAGAAACTGAACAGAATGATAGAATGATAGATTAGATAGATAGATAGATAGATAGATAGATAGATAGATAGATGATAGATATAGATTAGATAGATGATAGATAGATAGATAGATGATAGATAGATAGATAGATAGATAGATAGATAGATAGATAGATAGATGATAGATAGATATAGATAGAAAGATAGATAGATAGACAGATAGACAGACAGATAGATGATGATAGATGATAGATAGATAGATAGATAGATAGATAGATAGATGATAGATAGATAGATAGATAGATAGATAGATAGATAGATATAGTTCAACTAATGTTGCTATTATTTTGTTTTATGGCTCACATTGCCCCCAGGGCAAGATACAGTATTCAAAAGTAATAGGTATATTCCAAAATACAGTATTCTAAAATATAAAATATACCAAACTAAAGCTACTCAGAACCAGATTACTCTGGGTTGCTAAAATATTGTCGAAGTGGAAAGGTCTTATACCAGCTTCTGGGAAATGCTTGGGGAAGAATATTTCATATTTCATGGGTAATGGGCAGCAAGAATGCCTTCTATGTATGCCTTTTGGTGCAAACACGGTATAATCAAGACCTATATTTTGTTACTTGCCAAGTCAAATGCAGCTCCACAGCCATTGTGGCTTGCAAGAAGTTTAATAATGCTGATTTCACAGTCCCGGAAAGACAGTTTATCATGCTCTGGGTGGCCCATGATATATGACTTGTGAGGAGCACTGAGCTAGGTGCATCTCAAGTCGTAGAGCTGCAATCAAAAGGAATCTCTCAACTAATCTGAACAATAATCACAATCCAGTGCCAGTCTAGAAATGCTGAATGGATAGTGTGTTATGTGTGGTTATGGAAGGCACAGCGTCAAACTCTCAGACATGAATCTCTTTAGGTGGCTTTAATAAAACACTAACTCTTCGCCTGAACACATTGTCAGGGTTTAACTCGAAAGCATGCAGTATCTTATGTAATAAGAGCCCCTATCAAATGGCTGTCCTACTATTACAAGCTTTTCTTGCCATCAGATCTCAGAGTTCCACCCAGGCTTTCTGTCTTTAGCATGTTCTAATTTTTCATCAGTGGGAAAAGACTCATACAAGTTTTGACTCTTATATACACCACACAGAATATCTCATCGGTCAGCTGGAGTTTTCAGAGCCATGGTGTGGAGCTGATAAACTAGGCTCATAGCAGCAAGAACTGTCATCCTAATTCAGAGCAGGAAGCCCAAGTGTGAAAGGGTGTCCATGCTTTAAAGACTAAGGCAGGAATGGGCAAACTTTTTCCTCCAGGTGTTGTTGTATCACCAACTCCCAACAGTTCTGGCCAATGTGGCCAGAGGACACAGATGATGAGAACTGTAGTCTTCTGGAAGGCCACAGGTTCCCCGTTTTAGATGTCATAGGTTGCATTTTGATACCTACTTATCTGGGAGTCATTTCTAAGAAGACATGTATAGGATTGCACTATCCAATCATTTTCAAGTTACTCCGTCTTTTGTTAAAAACCTGTCAATAACCCCTTGTCATGCTAGTCTGAAAATACCTTCCAACATCATATGGTGCTGTGACAGCAAAATTTCCATGGGGTGTTAGCAAAAGGCAGCTACTCCTATTGTACCTCCCCCTCCCCCCAGTATGAGCTTCTACTGTGCCAAAGGGATTATTGCAATCTTTTCACAGAGCATTCCTTTTTTTGCAGAACAAAACAGCAATCCCAAATATGCTGAGGCAATGCTCCCGAAAAAGTTATGTCTGGAAGCCACTGCATCTTTCAAAGCAATGCTGTGGTGCAGCCTATATGTCAAGTAGTGGTTAGCAGTATTCTGGTTGAAATGTGAGTTCATCAGATTCAAGTGGGGGGAAGACCTGAAGCCTACGCTTTTACTCACTGCAACTAACCCAAGTTTATATTCCCAGTCCTGCTTCCTGTTCAAACTCCCATGTGCAGCCTGTGATTTCTGCTGCTTCTTTGAGACCTGTTGGTCTTCCAATGTCAATGCCACTATCCTCCCTGGTTCACTACTGGGAAACCAACAACAACAAGGCTCTAACTTTTCTCTATCTTTTGACTGAAGCGGGTGAAATTTGCACACACAGTAGGCCCTCAAGAGAGCATAAAGCCTGCCAGTGATTTTTATACTAGGCACCTCTAAAATGTGATTTCACCCACCCTCCAAACAGAAACCATCTCTAACTTTTTATTTAGGGGCAGAATTGGATGGAATTTGCAGGTTGAGTCACAACTTCAGAGAGCATGAATCCTGTCAAATTTCAGAAGGATCACTGTAGTAGTTCTGCCACAAGGACTGAAATGGGTAACAACAAAAGGAATCACTTAAATATCCACATGTCTTTTGTGTGCAATTAGTCTGAAAATCACAGACATGAGAGATCTCCACATTTGCAGACAAATAGGCCCAAAGGCCAAGAATGTTTTTGGTATAGAAATAACTAAAAGAGATTCATTTTCCCAACTAGACTTATCAGTGATAAATGAGCTCTGAAATTTTGAGAGAGAGAGAGAGAGAGAGAGAGAGAGAAGAGAGAGAAAAATTTTGGCTCTGTAAACATCTTAGGGTGCTGGAGATTTGATGTAGGAGCACCAGGTTTCAGTTGGCTGCTTGACTGCTTAAACTGTGTGCCTCCACCTAAGCTTGACTTGTCTATTTGAAAATATAAATGTTACAAAACTCCAATAAGCCTCTAGTGACCTCTTTCCAAAGGAAATCCAAGCTGAATGTGTAATGCACCCATGGAACTTTGCTCTTCTCAGAGTAATGGGGCAAAACTAAGGTTAACTTCAAAGGACAGTGAAGCTGGAGAAAGATAAAACACTTCCTGTGTGGCGCTGCACTTCACAGGGGCTATAAAATTCCCCACAGGATTGCTGGCTCTTCTTTCCAAAGAATGAATCACCCTTCCGCAAAACAAGAGGATGGTTTCAGCAACATCTCTGTGTACCCTCCTGAGCAGTAAATCTAGAAATATGAGGAGGATTTCCCCAGGACCAAACAGTTTGTACCAAAGAGCAAGTACCACAGATAGCACAAAGCTTCTTCTGCCCAGACCCAGGCTGAATCTACACAGTTATATAAATATTTTTTAAAAAAAAAACACTGTGAAAATGCCTTTATAATACATGTAGTAAAGTATATATGGAATTTGCCATTAGCTCATCAGTGCCATTTAGTGTCACATTTGTAAAATGCATTTAAAACGAACTTAAAATGTTGCATTTGCAGCTTTATTTCCAACACGGTTGACTGGCAGATGTTGCTGACCCATTCACAATGAGCCATGGTTTTGCATACCACTAACTCTGGCATGAACTGTAGTGATGTGCAAAATGAGAGTTTGTGCTCATGGTTCATAAGTGGCACATCATATGGCAGAGGCAGAATGGCAGAAAGGGAGAAAATGCGAATCAAACACCAGGTACAAGGTAGGGGCAGTAGCTGATGGGGAAGGCCATAGCTCAGTGGCGGAGAAACTGCCTTGCATACAGAAGATTCAGTCCTCAGAATCTGCAGGTAGAGTTAGAGAAGACTCTTGTCTGAGACCCTGAGGAACTGCTGTCATTCAATGTAGACAGCACTGAGTTAGATAGGCCAATGGTCTGACTTGGTTTAATGTAGCTTCCTATGTATGTTGAGGTCTCAAATCACATGATAGCTTGTGCATAGCATCATTTTGCGGCGGCTGTTTTACCCACAAGAAAATGGCTTCTGACTAGATCCACTTGATAAACGCAATATTGACTTTGACACAAGCAGTTATTTCACGTGCATCTGTAAAAACAGGATTTGGCAAACAAATTTTCATATCTGTCTGTTATATAATCTTAACGTCTGTTATCAGCATCTTCCAAAGCTAGTGCTATTCATAGCTTTCCCCTGCATCCAGTTCAACAGCAAGCATTTTGCTGGCATGATGAGGATTATCTTATTCCATATTTATTAATAATAATAATAATATTGCTTTACATGGCTTATCATTTTTATGATGCTGATCTCAATCTTCTTGTTTATTGTTGCCGATTGTGTGTTTTAAAAAGTTTATATAATGGGTTTGTATTTTGAAAACAACGTAGCCTGCTTTGTGCAGAATTTTCTCAGAAAGCACAGTATTTGCCTCATAAATAACTAAATAAATAAATTTATCAAATGGCACATAATGTCAGAAAATAATACTTTGTTGATAACCCTAAAATGAACATGCATTATATTTAAAGATTTCTGGATGGCAGAATACTTTGAAGTCTTTCCTCTGACAGGTTAGGCTGAGGGAGACTCTGTGTGGAATTTTAAAGAATTTCTCTTCAATATTATTATTTTTTACCAGGCACCTATAACCTGCAAAATTCTGTATGTTATTCCATTATCCACTTTGAGCTATACAGTGATACCTTGGTTTGCATACATCTTGGTTTGCATACGTTTTGGATTACAAACACATCAAACCCGGATGTGCATGTCTCAGTTTGCAACCTTTCTTTTTTATTACAACCCATTTTGGGGGGGATTACGAACAAAAAATTTTGGGAGGCCCCATTGGCGAAAGCGCACCTTGGGTTACAACCTGTTTTGGTTTACAAATGGGCCTCCAGAACGGATTATGGTTGTAAACCAAGGTACCACTGTAATTTTATCTTCTATCTTTAGAGATGTGTGTGACATAGGCAGATGCTTCTAGTGTCCGCCATTTTGTTTGCTCTAAAGTGTTTTGTGGGAGCATTGTTTCAGGACATTTGGGGAAGAAAGAATGCTTATTGTCAGGGAACTGACATCAGAGCGAGAGGCGGAGGCAGGGCTCCAGAGCGATGCCGGAGAGGGGACCAGCAGGGGGGAAGGAATTCAGCGTAGCACCAGTAGAGGAGAGAGGGAGATGGAGGAATTGGGGACAGGGCTCCAAGACCCTTCAACAGAAACTAGTGGAGAGAGCGCTGGCACGCCCCTGCCTTCCCCTTACTTGCGCAGACGAGTTCCGCGCAGGGAACATAGGAGGAGACTTGGCGTCAAACAGCTTTTATGCTGGAAGAGGTTCAAGAAACGCCCACTGACAGATTCTGCAAGTGACTAACAGGTCACGGAGGGCGAGCTGTGAGCCTAAGCATGGTTGGGATAGCAATCTAACTAAACCGGAGGCAATTTACGCACAAGTAACCCCCTTACAACCATTACACTTACCTCCTTGTAAGCAATACAACCAGCCAGAGGCCAGGTAAATGGTGGCATCCTACCATGCCATCTGCTACTGAGAGGGACAATGACATCTCTGCCTACAAGGTTCCACTATGATATCAGGGCAGATCAGATAAAACCTTAAGAAGGAATAACATGGAAATGCACCAGTAGTGGTGGATGGAAGCTCACAAGAAAAAGGAAAACTTTGGCAAGGCACCTGCCCTGAAGACTGTTTCCTATACCTGATAAAAAAAGTAATCTTCTAATCTGTCCCCTAACCACTTCTCCTTTAATTCATTCTAGTTCTCCTTTTTTAAAACAAAAAACAAAAAACCTTTTACTACCCCAGTTCTTGACAAATCATTGTTAGGCTTTGCAAAATCCCAAATTGTGTGCTCCTCACAGGGCATCATTCAAATGCAGCAGCTTGGTGTATATTTGCATAATGTGTTCTAAATTGTGGATTTTGGTTATCTAAGCCAAACTACAGGCGCATTAATGTGCAGTACGTAGCTATGTTCCCACCCTTTTGCTTTTATAAATTACAGATGTGCATGGTGTGTGTACAGTGGTACCTCGGGTTAAGTACTTCAATCGTTCTGGAGGTCCATTCTTAACCTGAAACCGTTCTTAACCTGAAGCACAACTTTAGCTAATGGGGCCTCCTGCTGCTGCCGTGCCGCCAGACCACGATTTCTGTTCTCATCCTGAAGCAAAGTTCTTAACCCGAGGTAATATTTCTGGGTTAGCGGAGTCTGTAACCTGAAGCGTATGTAACCCGAGGTACCACTGTATATGTATGATCCTTTTGAGAAATGCAGGTTGCAGGGAGGTGTGGTTTATCTCTCCTCTCTTCAAACTGAAATTGCCCCCTCCTATAGAGTACCAATACTTGGGCGGGGGGTATAATTTGTTTGTTTTATCTCCATCATGGAGAGCACGAGTTGTGGTGAGATCACCCAAACTGCCTTCCTGTGGTGGGGCGAGACCATTTGGATAGCCACAACACCCCATTGGTTGCCCTTCGGTTGCTGGGACAGAAATTTGGCCTGTTTGGTTGTCTATTGGCTGCCAAGGGGCCATTTAAGCTGCTGCACATCGCTGGGAGCTTTCTCTTTCTTGCGACGTGCATCTGATCACCCGCCCTCCTTCCCTATATTTAGGGCTGTCCTTTTGGCCTTGCTATGCCTGTCTAGGGGTCATCTGTCGTGGAACAGGGGCCCAGTAGGAATTTTGCCATTTGGCTGATTGGCTGTTGCCATTTGGTTTTTGCCTACCGTGTAGCAAATTGTCACAACTAGGTAAGGTTGGTGGTTAGGCATTGGTTCAATGTTTTGCAGAGGGGAAGTGGTTGGCTGTGCCTGCCCCTCCATTGCTGCTAGGGAATTCTGTTAAAGGAATCCAGGGACTCTCCTTGCTTTTGTCCTATCCCCTTTCAGGGGTTAGGGCCATGCCAGAGTCCCTGGGAACATATGGGGTGAACTGGAGCCTGCACTCAACTCCGTGCTCCCCCAGCATGTTTTCCCTTACCTACCTCTGGTGGAGTCCAGTTGCCAGTCCTGTTCCTGCCACGGAGCAGGGTCAGGTAGTCGGGAACCAATGCCTAGGCAACCACTCACATGCTGTAATTCAATAAAGTTCTGGCCAAAATTATTGCCAAAAGCCTTAAACTAAAATTCTGTGTCTATTGTGTATTTATTTTTGGGGGTGGTTTCGGGGGTCTTCACACGCAACTACTAGCCATGCGTAGGAGGGCAATTTATGTTCCAGTCATGCTGGAGAGAGAAAAGATAACTTTCTCCCCTTCTCCAAATGCTAAATTCCTGGTAACTATTATCCTCTGCTCCCCACAAAACCTGCACTTGTAATTAATAAAAGTAAAAAAAGAAGAAGAAGAAGGGAAAGGAAGCTACACATTGTATAATCTGGCTTTCAGCACAGAATTTCAAACTGAGTAGAACATGCCAGAGTACAATCAGCCCTATTTATTAGGTTCATGGCATCACTATCTGAAGGCCACAAAAAAAGAAACAAAGATATTTAAGAGTCACTGGATTTCATCTGGGTTGCCTTTAAAACAAAAAACTGCTGTTGTTTTCCTGTCCACAATATGTGATCTTTGTTCGCTGCCTTTGGAACATCTAAACAAAGAGCATCTATCCTCTGGGAGCTGTATACCCATCGCCCTGCACTGATCAATAAGCAATGGTACCACACGGATAACACTGTTATGGCTCACAGGACTACTGCCTTTCTTTGATTCTTATTTTTAAGGAAGCGTTAAGAAAACTGTAAGCCCCTAGGTTAATTAATGGAAGTGACAGCAGCAGTCTTAGGCAGCAGGAATCAACGCCGGCAGTTCTGCTGTATTTTTCAAGCCAAAGGTGGGCTGCTCAGATTATATGGAGTGCATTAACATAATGAATTTAATTCATCAAATACTCCACAGTTTAACTATGTTGTTTCTGTGGAAAAACATCCAGCAAATACCTGGGGCCTATAATTTTATTTGCTACCGAGGCAATTAAATATTTGCATCTGAATGCAATTCGAGGCACAATCCCGTTCACTCTGAATGGCCATTAGTTCTAGAAGGATGAACACCGGGCCTTAAGTGTTTTGATTTTGAAGCAATCTGTGTGTTTATCTGCATTTTTCTCTAACCTCGCCTTTTGAAGACGATCCATTTACAGTCACCTAAACAATCAGTGTGGTTGTTATATTTCCCCCTCCCCAACTCACCATTATTATCCTTGTAATAATTTAGCATATAAATGGAGGCCAAATTATTCTATCTCCTGTCCAGATTGACAGATGAGAAACTGTTCCTTAATTTTCAAAGAGCGGCGTTGATGAGTTTCACCATCTCGTGGAAGGCGGTGATGGGTTTTTCAGCGGAGAGAGTGTCAGATTGATGAATTTGCTCTGATGACCCCTTCAGAAAAGTGGATGCCAACTCCAGTGGGGCACCAGAGTTGGCAGCAAGTATTCAACTAGATAATGGGTAACGGTTTAACTGTTCAATATGCAGTTTGAACAGAATCCTTTTATTAGAAAATGGATTTTGCAAGCTCTCTCTCTCTTGATTCATGCACCCTTAGGCCAGCCTTCCCCAGCTCCCATCAACCCCAGCAAGCATGGCCAATGGTTAGAAATTATGCGAGAATATCAGGCTGGGGAAAGTCCACCCTAGATGTCTTCACACACTATGTTGGGGTGATTCTGGGCTTGTCTCCAAATGTACTTTAAATACAAACTTGCAGTCAATCATGACTCCCCAGTATGGAGAAGGGCATAGCTCATGCAAAAGGTCCCAATGCCTGGCATCCCCAGGTAAGTCTGGACATGGGCACAGCCAGAGGGCAGCAGAGGGTGGCATCTGCACACACCCAGATCAAGTGAATAAATAAAAATACTTAGCTAACTGACCAATCACATCACAGATAGTTCAGTTCTTCCCCCCACTAACAAAAATCCTGGCTACAGCCATAGGCCTGGAACAGCCATAGGCCTGGAAGGCCTGAAATCTTGGAGAACTGTTGCCAATCAACATAGACAATACTGAGCTACTTAGGACAATGGTCTGACTCGGTTTAAGGCAGCTTCCTGTGTTCCAAATAATTGTACCTGCATGATGCATGCATTTGTCACACACTTTATTTTTCAGTGAGCACCCAAAATGTAACAAGTCAAGTGACCTTTAGCAATCTTTTCTTGTACTCCTTGGCCTCTAGCCTGAGATTTAAATCTATATGGCAAATCAATGAATGAGAGGTGTTGGCAAGAGAAAAAAACATACACACTAAAAGCAGGGAGGATGGACACAATTGCAGAAGCTGTGTGGTTTATAATTTTATAGCCAGAAATACAGAATGTGATCCCTGTCCTGTTTTTTCCTCCAACCCCTTTTCTTCTGCAGTGTAGTCTGCACTGGCAGATCTTATTGCAAAGCGGGCACAAGCTTTTAAGATTTAGGACTGGAGCTTCTTAGGGGTTGGGTCACATTGCTGAGAACTGCCAATTCCTCACACAGGACAAAGCGGTTCCTTTCCACGTGCCCAGTGTAATCTGTGGGCCAGACTAGACAGGAACACAATTAATGTGCCTCCCTTTTTGTTATGTAGTTAGGAGTCTTGGGATGGTGGAGAGGGGAAATCTCAATCATTCTCCCACTGCAAACAAAATTGCCTCTCTTGAAATTGCTATTTGCATTTCAAGGGCACCAGTGAGAGATTTCCTTGAAATGGAAATAGTAGAGGTTTTGTTGTTGTTGTCAGGACTGTGACATGGCGATAGAGAGTTAAACGCCTCCTTCCAACCTGTTGCAGTCCAGAGGCTGCTCAGGCATCAAGAGTGGCCAGCATTTTACATAGTAATAATCCACACACACCAGAAAATAGGTGCTGAGTTGCAAAGTGGGAGGATGGTTTTCCCAACAAAATCCATCACTTTGGCATGGGATGAATGAAAACCTGGCCAGCATCATGGTCATGCACCTGCTGAGAGCCCATATCCCAGCAGGCAGCCCACTGACAAGAGCCCCCTTGGACCTGCTCCTCCTCTTCCCCATTTCAGGGTAGCTTGTTCACCTGACTCTCCCTCTGGCCAACCAGGGATGAGCAAGTAAACATAAGTGGAAGTGAAATGGAGGAGGAATAACTGCCACTGCATTCTTGCTCATTGGCTCTGTCTGGCAAGAAAACGGCTGGCAACAACAGTAACAAAAGCATGAACTCACTGAAGGAAGGGGTATTGAGGGTGTCTTGCAAAAGCTCCCTCCTCCAGGCTTTCCCCTCACAAAAAAGAAATAAAATAAAATTCAACCCATCACTGGCAACAGTAATAAAACCATGGTGTGCTTTCAGACAGCCTGTGGAACGAACATTCATTCAGGTTGGTTTGTGGGGAGATTAAAAAACGGCTGTTGAGGAGCATTCATTCAATTTTTTTGTATGAACTCTATACAGTGGTACCTCGGGTTATAGGTGCTTCAGGTTACAGACTCTGCTAACCTAGAAATAGTACTTCGGGTTAAGAACTTTGCTTCAGGATGAGAACAGAAATTGCGCGGCGGCGGGAGGCTCCATTAGCTAAAGTGGTACCTCAGGTTAAGAACAGTTTCAGGTTAAGAACGGACCTCCGGAACGAATTAAGTTCTTAACCTGAGGTACCACTGTATGGTGTTGCATCAAAGCAAGTGCAGGTGCATTGCCCTGTCACATTTCTTATTCTAAAAGGTCTGATCTTTGGGGGGAAGTGAGTTTGTTGGAAAAGACCTCCCAATCAACATTAATTACACAACCTGAATGTGCCAGTATGTGATTGAATCCCACCCAAAATCAGCAACTGTCTGGAACTGCTGTACGAAAGCTTACTGCACTTGGTTCAAGGTGTTTAAATTAGAGTTGTGCTATTTGTGTGTAGCTGTGGTAGCTGCAGTCTCCGACCTATGCACTCTGGTCCTGTTTATTTATATACAACTTCAGTGCAAGATTATAGCCATTACAGCAGATAGAAAGAGAAAAGGGCAGGGTAGCGGAACTAGGGAAATAAGAGCCTCTCAGTTTGCTGATGCATTAAGTATCTTGTAAGATAATGGGAAAGAAAAAGGGATTTGTCTGAAGTTTCCTTTCTTCCTGCAAAATGCTCCCACCCCCCTTTTTCCTGCCTTTTATTAGTCTGAAATTTTCTTATTTAAAGTGAGGGCTATAATTATATTTGAGATTTCATGCCTACTTTTTTCAACCTCTCATAACTCTCTCAAACCAATTCCTTTTCTTAGATTCTTTTTTAAAAAACCACACACACACACCCCAATGTTGGGTTTTATCTAATTCTGGCATTGTTATAATCCAGTAGAGAATGTAATTGGAGTTCCAGCAGCCAAATTCAGCCCTGTGGTAAGCAAGTGCCACTTCACAAAAACTGCACCTGTTTATGACAAATGACCTAGATATCCATTTTTGTTGTTCCTTCTGCAGCAGTCAATTGTAGTAAACACCCAGCTTTCATTTTTGAGACAGACTTTTGCTCTTACTGAAGTGGTACAACTGTGGATGGGCTGTACGAGTTGAAACTATGGAGGGGGCATTCACACTACTGAATGATTCTCTTAAAACAACAACTCTGCACATAGAAAATAAAAATAAATGTCCTAGTCAAGCCTTATTTCCCCATTTTCAATGTGTTTTATGAAGAAACATGCAGCCGTGTGAGTCCCCACCTGTGGTATGAAATGGTACAAGCCAGGGACAGATTTGCCAGTTGAATAAGTCTTGGGCCCATTACAACGCCTGTAAGCCAAAGGAGAGAAATTACTCACAGTAGAACCACATTCATCAGAAAGGGCAGATGAGATTCCCCTCTGATTTCAAACTGGAAGGAAAAAAATAGTGACCCAAAAGCAGCCTCCTACTGTGTGATTTTTTTTGAAAGATCACTTCATTATTTATGTTCTTTTTATAACTCAAGAGAAAAATTCCAAACTAAAGATGGATACTACTACAACAGCAACATTATACATACATAACATTGATGGCAGCTTATAAAGTCCTAAAACCGATGCTTGAAAGAGCACAACTTACTATACCAGCTTGCCCAACTTTTGAGCTCTGCAGGGGAAACCATTCTTGCCCACTACTAGGTGGGGACATGGAATAGGGGTTTCTCTTACTCCTACAGGTTAGGCTCCAAGCCTCTAGAATCTAAGGTCTCACAGGCAAGACTCCAAACAATGTAGAATATGTCAAGTACACAAAGTGAAAGACAAACCAGGATCATGCATAATCCATCAGTCTAAGTCCCAAACATGATCAAGGTGTCATTGACACGTCTTCTGCCATTCAACTTAGAACATACACGTTTCTTTCATGGATTTTGTGCTTGTGAGGGAAAATGAGGGAGGAAATGCTTATGCTTTCTGAATTTTCACCCAGAAACGTTGACAGAAAATATTTGTAACATTTTGTAGATGTTTCCTTGGGCTGCAGAGCTACTACACTGGTGTGCTAGTGATATATTTTCAGTGTGTACAGCAGGGATGGAGAACCTTTGGCCCTCTGATGTTGGAGTCAGCAGTGATGGGAGTCGTTGTGCAACAGCATCTGAAGGGTCTCAGGTTTCTCATCCTTAGTGTGGGGGCATCCTCAATGCTTGAATTAGGCTTCTTTTTTATTTAGTTGAGATTCCTGCATTGCAAAAGGTTGGACCAGATGAACCTCAAGGTCCCTTTCCAATGCTACAATTTGAAGATTCTAATTGCTGCCCTTTGCAGTCCAGATCCTTCATATTCTTGGTTTAATGGGAAGAAAACGAATGGAATGCTTAAAAAAAAAAAAACAGAATGCTGCTCCATTCAGTGCAGTAGCTGTGGTTATTTATCACCCGAGATCTCCTGTCTAATTAGATTTTGTATATTCTATTTCTAGCTGCAAATATTGGAAGCTCTCCGACTGCAGCTGATGTTGCAGTCATCGGAGGTAAGAACACAATCTTGCTTGAACAAAGGCTGTATTTCACAGAACAGAAGAAACAAAACGGGACTCTCTGCCTATGCCCAGAAAAAATAAGTATTATAATATACACCTACTCAGCTTTTCTGTTGAAAAATCAATGGTGTGATGCAATATGTCTCTGTTAATAGTCTGTGAAAATGTGATAAACCATTCAGGCCGAACCTGAAAAGACATCCATAAAGCTGCTATACAACAGACTTTCTAGCACATGCAATGACAGCTTCCTTGGGAAGGGTGGAATATTATGGGGAGGGTACAACAAAATGTGCACTCTCTGTATGTAAGACATTTATACAAAAAGGCAAGGCTCCAGGTTTCTAAAAGTCTGGCTTACAATTACAACCTTGCTGAAACTACCACAGACCTGCTGAAAGCAGGTTGGAGCACGGCACTGGAAGTGCAGAGAGAATTGGCAGAAAATATGTTTGGTGCTTGCATGGATGGGGTAAGCAGCCCAGGGATGTAGCAGGCATATGTACCCAGAAGGCTTCCTAGTTGGGAGGGGGGGAGAGACAGGAAGTAAAGCCATTGTATGTTTACATCAGGAGGTATTTAATATCATTTCATAAATTATTATTATTATTTTAAATGCAGCGTCACAGAGAGAAAGGAGGTCTAGACTGCACAGTCCCAGTTAGAGTGCTAAAGTCTAGAGAAAACCATACACAGATAATAGTAGGATTCAACCAGCTCTTTCTGTTAGCAGAAACCAACACAAAGACTTCCACTAGTGTAATAGGGCTTTCCCCCACCCCTCTGCCTTATGCACCCCTCTTGCCTTCTCTAAATCCACTTTGGCGGGTCAGGAGAACCCTCAGAACAGTGCAGGGGGAAAGATATGGAAGATTGTTCAGTTGGGCAGGCAGAAATCCTTGCACGGATGGAACAATCCCCTTAGTGCTAAATTGAGCACTTTGATCCCCCCCCCCCCACACACAAAGGACTAAACAGATAAACCCTGTAAAATGAGGGTATAGAAGATGAAAAATAGGGTCTGTATCCAAATAAACCCTACTCAGATCCATCAACTGACATGACTAATTCAAATAAATTTATTTGTGGGTCTACTCTAATTCCGATTTTATTATTATTAATAATACGAATAATATTAATGATTTAGGCAGGCAATAATAATAATATTGTGGAAGACAGGAATGTCTGGCGTGCTCTGGTCCATGGGGTCATGAAGATTCGGATACAACTAAATGACTAAACAAGAAGAAATAATAATATTAATGATTTTGCAGGCAAGACAAATGAAGAGGTGAAAAGCAATAACTGAGATTAAACAGGTCAAAAACTTGATTCAGGAAACACAGTTTAACCCACTAGCTATTCAGACCAGTATGAAGGGAGTGCTTTAATGCTTCTCAAAGGTTTGTATCTAGTGCACTGCTAAGCAAGCATCCCATCAGTGCAAGAATTCCCACCTGCACAAGGGGACTTCCTACCCTCTCCTCCTCTATGCACTCCCTAATTCTGTTCTGGAGATTCCCCTAATCTTCCAGAACTGATTGAGGAGGGTGTGGGGCAGAGCTCAGAGTGGCATCTCATAAATCACCCATTGCCTCTTAAGAAATGTGGATGTGCAGAAGGTTCCTCACTGGAGCTGAATGCAATCCCTGTTGGTTGCACCATACTTTGATTACTATATAGACTAGACAGCAGCCTCACATGGGGCTGCTCTGCCTTGTGGGTATCCTCACATTCCCACCTCTCATTTTAAAATCTGCGAGAGCCCAGGGCATCTGAAGTCATGGGATTCCAGAGGATACTGTCCCAAAACCTTGCTGTGTGAGGCCTCCTCTTTTTCTTCCCGCTCACGGAACTTCACTGTCTCTCTGCAAGTTTATCCGTGCACATACAAAACCATCTTAGATTATCAACTGGTGTTAAGAAGAGCATTCCCTCTCTAGGCTTTTCCACTGATGAGAGCTACCATGACAGAAACTTGTTACAGCAATTTTGCTACAGTCCCATTAGCACATTGTCGTACTAATTCAAGTTGTTCGCTTGAATTACTATTTCTCCCCAAAGAAGCTTCTTAAATGTTAAGATGTATTATTTGGGCCTTCTTTATTTCTATTGTGTTTGCTCACTTCCTTGCTGTACTTGCTAATTTCAGTAATTCACCAGGTGGATTCCCCGTCATTAGTGGAAATTAGTGAAGTTCTGCTGTATTTCCCTTAGGTTCCATCTCCTGTAACTTTAATTTCAGCTTCCTACAAGTTACTAGGAGGAAAATTGAATTGTGCTGAGTCCCTGAGGCTTATTAATACTGTACAACATCTAAAGAGCATTATAGCCTATTGTGCTTTGAGAGTCCATCACGGGCCTTAAAAATTGATGAATTCCCTATTGGAGTTGCATTATTATACCAGAGGCAACATCTTTACAGGGGCAATTTTCTTTTTCATAGCAGTAACTTTGATTCCTGGAATCAGGCAGCAAAAGCTCTAAGGGTTTCCTAATGCTTCAGACTTGAGTGTGCTTTGCACAGGTAAAGTGATTTCCCATACCCTACCGTAACCATTGTGGGGTTGCTTCAGGATCCCAGGTATGCTGATAGCTTCAGAGTCAAATGTTTGTGGTAAGCCAAGCTTGAAAGACTAACTGTCGAAGCTCAGACCCAGATCTGCGCAGAACAAACAATGAGTAAAACTGAAGTCCTGGTTCAGACTGGTTGGGTGGACTATAGAAAATGAAATGAGAGGAGAGGGGGAGACCATGCTAGAATTATTGCTTGAGGAATTCATTTTTTGCCAATTCCAATATAAACTGACTCTATTCACACTCCTGGTTCAGACTTAAGCTTGGTTAGGAGCAATGGAGAGAGTCTGTGGCAGGAATGGAGAAGGGATTAAGTAGCATAGAATCATATAATCTGTACAAAAAATCTGTGGCCCACACCAAGTTTGGCTCAGAATCTTACATACATAAAACCATGGGAGATGGAAGCACTGACAAGATCTGAAAGTCTCAAGCAGCTGCCAACATGGGTGCAGCAACAAGTCTACCAAAATGTAAATATGGGGGGGGGGGGTGATCTTGTTGTTTCTTGTTTTTGTTTTGTATTGCTTATATTTTTTCCTTAATCCAGTCTTCATCATCACAATGTCAAAGCCGCTTTCTGATGTGTTGCTGTTTATGAATGCTTTCTCTTTGAAGGCTTCAGCAGAAGCATCCATCTATGCAAAACAAAAACAAAAAACCTTCAGCTATTTGAAATCATTAATGAAAGGGAACATTCAAATGTTTCTTCCTCCCCATAGGTGTCATTGCAGCTGTGGCTTTTGTCTTGATTTGCCTCTTGGTAGTGATGCTGAGATACATGTACCGGCACAAGGGCACCTACCACACCAACGAAGCAAAGGGAACCGAATTTGCCGAAAGCGCAGATGCCGCTTTGAAAAATGACCCTACCCTTCAAGAAGCCATGGATGAGAGCCGGAAAGAATATTTCATCTGAGAGCAAAGGCAGCCCCACTGAGTCATACTTAGTCATTCTCTCCTTCCCAAGGGAATCGATCAGAGACATCAAAAAGCACCGGGATACAGCAATTGCACAGAGGAGAACAAGGGGACTAATTGAAATATTGCTGCTTGCCCCCAAGAAGAAGCAACACCAGATCCATGGCTGTTTATTTGATTTTAACAGCACAACTCAGTTCAATATTAGATCAAGAGAAACAAAACAAAAAAACTCAGGATGAGTGATTAACTGATAACAGATAATAGCATCAAATGTCAAACCTTGACATTTGGCAAAAAATAGCAGGTACCAACTGAAAGCATCCTCATAGGTTCGTTGATCCATCCCACACTGATACAGCACCTGAAAGTGAATTTTAAGCTGCAACCCAACAAACGTTGTGATGTATAAAACAGAGGATCTTGGCACAAGCACTACTTTGAACACATATATTGTATCCAGATACTTGGTTTTTCTTAACATGCATAAGCTTGCCAGTGTGAATATATATGTGTATATTTCTTTTGAGAAGACTAAAAAACAACAGCAACCAGGATCTGACAGAAAATGCAAAGAAAACACTGAGGAAAGTTAAAATGAAGGATTTTATTTCCAGATAGCTAGTGTGGTGTCATAATAAGACTCTGTGGTGGGAGTGTAAATTGGTTTGCTTGGCGCCTGTGTTGACTTATAGTTGTTGTTGTTTAAAAAGAGTTGCCCTTGAGCTGCTCTTTCACTGCTCTTCTGAGATTTTATATTTGCCTGTATTAAACTGGCTCCACCTGCTTAGTTCCCTGCATTTCTTGAAGCAATTCTGCCATAACCCAGAAGGCCCTGCAGAAGAGGGAACTTTACAGACAAACACTATGACATCGGAGTCCTTTGTCCTGAGCCATTCGTCCTAGTTCAAATGAACAAAATGGGTAAGTTGCAACCATGGCCACAGCCTACATCGAACTTAGAGTCAGTCTACAATCTATACCAGGGGGGACCCTCCAGATGTTGAAGAACTACAACTCCCACATGCCCCAGCAAGGATGATGTGAGTTCTAGCTCAACAACATCTGGAGGGCCAAAATTTCCCCACACCTGGTCTTTTTTGTTTTTGTAGGCTGGCTCTAAGATTAAGAGAGTACTGTATGCCTTCAGGTCTATACGACTCCAAGTCCACAAACCACATATGATCACCTGCCATGTGCTTGACAACAACCCACAACCACAATTCTTATTAAAGAGAAAGAAATGGTTTATTCTGGTGGCCAAATTTTAGAGGGGCCATGGGGGAGTCCCTACTTACATTTTGTGGTATGCCCCTTAACTCCCAAAAGTAAAGGGGTACCATGGTTTGGAGTTGTCATTAAGGGCCCCCATAACTCTCCACCACCACAATTCAATCATTCATTCAATCAATCAATCTCTACTCATCCTCCCATTGGAGGCTACTTCTCCTTGCCTCACTTGAAAATGTTTAGCATGGCTTCCCACATGGATCCTCCTAAACCTATAATGATTCCTTATGGCAGTACTAGATTTCATGGGAGTATTCATTACTGATGTGAAAAAGCTCCATGTGACCAGAAAAAGCCATATGGCTACATGTTTCAGTCATGATGTAGGGTTTACATGGCAGAGAGTTCCAACATGGAAGTATCCTCCTTGGGCCAGAAAGTAAACCATGGAATGACTCTTCATGTTACAAGAGACTTGGGGAAAGTGAGAAGGAAATAAATGAGCTAGTGAAAACAGCAATTTTTACTTGAAGGTTCCAAATTCATTATAGAGAGCCAAATGATAAAACTGTAACAGGTCTGGAATATCTTCAAAGTGCACACTGAGCATGCATATGGAACTATGGTGAACTGCAATCTTGCTATGGCTGTGAAGAGAGAAAGCAGTCAAATGCCACTTATACAGCTGAAAATACATCACCTAAATTCTTTCTGAATTGTGCTACTAAGCACCATTCAGGAAACCAACCATCATTTGGTCACAATAGAGTAGAATATTCCATACATACACTGCCTTAGAGGAACAAGCCTTGTTCCAGTCCTATATTCTTTTAATCCAGATTTTAGTTCCCACACTCCAGATTTCCATCTTTCCATTGGCAACCATAAGGAGGCTCCTGGCAATACGAGGTGGCCCAAAATGTGCTAGCTAAGCCTATGACTATTTTACCCAATATGCAAATCTGATTCAAAATTGGTATTACCTATGTCTCAAAGAAAATTAACTTTTGATCCCACCCAAGTTATCAGTTTGACCAAACTGCGGGAGGCAGTGGAAGACAGGAGTGCTTGGCATGCTCTGGTCCATGGGGTCACGAAGAGTCCGACACGACTAAACGACTAAACACAACAACAACAAGTTATCGGTTTATTTTATATTTATTTGCTTTCCTGTTTTGTTGACAGTATTCCTCTAACCAAAGAAACAATCAAAGTGCAATGGCTCTTCCCCCTCCCCCATTGCTATTTAGCAATTTTAGTTATTAAAACACATACACAATTACTTAGTTTCTATTGCTTTCTTTTCTTTTTCTCTTCTTATTAGGAGTAGTAGTATTAAACAGGATGTCACTATTTTTATTGGATAAATGATGGAGGGTATGTGTTTGGAGCCAAATGGCTACATTTATCTCCACTGAACTCAGATCCTGGTTTATATGCAGAATGCCACTACAATTATGCTGAATACTTGACTTTAAGTCACTTGAGTCAGTGTGCTGTGTTGTATGTAACAAAAGTAAACTTGTCTTTATTTGCATGGCACACAGACTCGTTCGGTGGCTGAATACTCCTCAACAGAAAACACCTAATTGATTTTTAGGAAGATGAAAAGTCTCCTGTTGCTTAACCTCTTCCCTTATCCTGCAGCTGCTGAACTCAAAACAGGATGCATGAAGTTGTGCAAGCGAGCACTAAGGGTCCAGTCCAGATGTTTGCAACTTTGGGGAATATTATAATTGAATGTCTAGGTACTAGCATGGACTAATTTGTATACCTAAAGCAGTCTGGTTGGATTTTTGTTCAAATGGGTTGTTTCTCTAGTGTTCATTTTCAGTGAACAACGAAACCTGATGTCAGAGGTTCTGACATCAGGTTTCTTTGTGCACGGAAAATGAGCATCGGAAACCTATTCATTTTTGTGTTTGTTTTGAAATAAGCCAAACCTCTTTGTGAATTCAGAGCATTGGATATCCCCAGTTCTTTGTGAAATCCAGCTTCAGAGCTGTGTGATTCTTTCCTGGAATTCTCTTTAATTGTTCTGTTTTTGTTTTAATTCAAAGGACCCCGGATAGGGTATAAGGCTGAGGCAGCAGAACACAGTAGTAATGTTCTCTAGCACTTTATACTGCTGGCAATGGTCACATTAATGAATGTTTCTGCAACTAAAGAACTCCCTGCAAACAGAAAACAAACACAAAATGGAGCAGATTGGGCTAGAAACTTTCTCCCTGATGTGTTAGCTTTTTACTGGCAGGAATGTATTTGTGTAGGGGAGCATTCAGAAATGGTATTTCCCCACCTACAATCTGAAGTAGTACAGCCTCTTCCATCATCTCAGAATCCTACCATCTCTTTTTGCTGCATGGGAAGAGACAGGCTTATCTCTTAATGTGGAAGAGTCTGAGACAGGTACTGAGCAAGAAAAGCAAACAGCACCTTCTGCATTGTGGATTTTTGAAGGGGTATTTACTGAAATCACTCCCAGGAGCCCTAAGAAGCATTGGGGGACACACTGGCACCCATGGGCACACATAGGTGACCCTTGCATTAAGACAACTGTCTAGAAATGCAGTTTCTAAGTGGCAGCACATTTGCAGCAGCAAAAACAGTGGAAGCAAGGACTATGGTGGGATGGAGGTGCTTACTTGACCTCCCAGCAGGTCAGTCACTGCAGCTTACCAGAAAGAACAGGGGTGAGGCAGCAGTGAGGTCAGCAGACCCAGCCTGGTGTTCCTGCCAGTGAGTCCACCATCTTGTCCCTTCCACTCTTGGTCAATAACAGCAACCCACCTGCTAGGAGGTCAGGTAAGCACCTCAGACTCTCTAAGCCATCTGCTACCAAAAAGCAGTCACCCTTCCTGGTGTGATTATAACCTCTATTTGTTTGCTACTTATTTGACAGGCATATAGATAATGAGCAATCTTTTCTGGACAAAAGATTGATTGCTCAAGAGGCAAAAGGGGCCCTAGAGAGTTGCAAGGCTGTTTTAGCTGATGTTAGGTTCTGTACAGGCAGGGAGGTTTAAGAGGTAGCAGGATGCCAAATCTAAGAGACTTGTCACAAAGTGGAGGCCGCCCAGAGGATGCACATGCAAAAAGATGCAAGATACTTCCCAAGAAAGAAAGTCTTCAGCAACCTGCTGCTTGCAATGCAGAACTGAAACTTAAACACAGAGCCTGAGAACTGACTCAGGCACTTCCAAGCTAAGGAGGCCAAAAACATCAAAAGCTCACCAAAAGGTATTTTATAGTCTTGGTAACACAAGGAAGGGACAGCTGGCATGTCCGTGTGGGTAAAAGGAATTTCACTGTTTTGCAAAGCATGCCTGCACAAGCACTACGTGAGGACTCTCTGCAGAGCAGACAAAGAAACTTAACACCTAACAAGATGCCTACTGGCCCCAAAGTAGGGCAAATGCTTGTGTGTGGTGCTTCAGCAATAGATGCACACCCAAACTCAGATGCTATGATCCTTTGATGCCACATCAAGATTTCGCCCCAGAAAGTGAATCATCAGGCACTGACTGGTAAGATACTTGTGGCACAGAACAGTTCGCATCTCACCTCCGATGTGCTTCTAAAGGCCCCAAATCTGCAGCAGTAAGATGCTGGAACTCCTCACACAGCCAGGAGGGCTTGGCCTTTGCTTTCCCCTCACAACAGGAGACAACAGCTCCAAACGGTTCACACAGTTTCTTCAATCTAAAGAGCAAATCAGAGGCACATCCAACTGTTAACACATATTCTCCTTGCGTCTGTTCCAATCCATTTGCCCATTGCCATCAGACACAAGCTCCTGGAAAACGAGTGCTGAGCCTTTTCTGCCACTAAACCTGTTATTATGCCTCTGGAGCCGGTGTCAGTGGCCCCATCTTCCTGTAACGTGACTTCCTATGTTCAGGACTGCCATATGATCACAGTATCTTTGAAACATTTTAAAATCTTATTCTCAATATGGTTGGATTCTTATCGTAATTTTTAATAGCTGTGTGTGAATGTAGAATCTCCTTGGGCACCTAAGTGGCAGAAATGTTATTCAAAGAGATTTAGTTAATGAATTAGCACACACACAAACACACACCCCACTAGAAACAGAGTCGATTTGGAACTAAATAGCAGAGGAGTTTATCTGAAGCATTATTTGTTGGCAAGCCTTCTGTATTGTATCCCCCAGCATTGCTTCTGAAATGATCCTGTTTATGCTTCTCCCAAGGAGATAACCAGGAATCACTTTTCAGAGCTGCTTAATGGTATTTATCACATTATGTACATTCATAGTTTCATCAAGGAGCTGTAAGGCTGCCAGAAGCAGAAGATGGGCATACCTTAAATGCCATCCTGTCATCACATCAGTGCAAAGAAATGCTGTCATTACTTGCATTCTGTCACCTTTGATTGCTGAACCTGAATTTGATTTATATTATTGTGGGCACTTTCGCTCCGCTTTAACAATATATTTCCAAGCATCACTCAGACCATTCCAACAACCTGTCATTTGAGATTAGTGTACTCATCTCTATGAAGACATGCAGACACCTCGGGCTAGATTATACTCTCAATCACCCCATCTGTAGTCTGGATTCAAATTTTTAATAATGAGGCAGTTTGTTTGTTTGTTTGTTTGTTTGTTACTGTTGTTGTTGTTGTTGTTGTTGTTGTTGTTGTGAGTTGTTGTTACTATTATTACCATTATTATTATTATTATTATTATTATTATTATTATTATTATTATTATATACTGCCCCAAAACACAAAGTTCTCTGGGCAGAATAAATACTGTTTTAGTAAAGGAGGAAAGTGGAGAGGAGCTAGGAAAGCAGAACATTTGCACACTTAATATTTAGTAATATTAATTAATTAACTGATTGATTGAAAACCCAACAACCTCTTGCAAAGCTGGTTATAACACTGGTTGACAGGGGACAGTGATGATCATTCCTTCTCCAAGCCAGGTGGTCTTTGAAAAGGCATTTGAACTGATGCTGACAAACTGAAGAAGGGTGATTTAATGAGCCTCCTTGTGTGATTTAGCTAAGCCATACAGGACAGAGCCTTCCTGCTTTGTTCCGCTTTGTCATTTATGTAAACACCTAATCTATCCACTCGGATATCTCACTTGGTAGAGCATGAAACTCTTAATTTCAGAGTTTTGGATTCGAGTCCCACATTGGGTGAAGGTTTCCTGCATTGCAGGGGGTTTGACTAGATGACCCTCAGGATCCCATCTAATACTACAATTCTATGATTCTATGATCCTGGATGGCCAGGTGAAAACGAGAGCAGGGCTCTTGCACATTTAATAACTATTAATAGAAAATGCCTATTAGAGAAGCCAATAAGTAAGGTGACCAACCTTTAACAGTATGTTCAAGTTGTTTATTTTCTTTAATCAACCTTTGCCAAATGAACTTGTCAATTCTGGAGAGGAATATAAGCAGTTATTTGTAAGTATATCTGAAATTCAAATGTTCTCTGTGCTGCTAAATCATCATGACTGCCCTCATCAGTGCTTGTATTAAAGGGCACCATCTGTTATTCATGTGCTGATATAAAATTATTCTGTATCTGTAAAAACTCAAAGTAACTAACATATGCTACAACGAACACATTCTAGGCGGCAGAAGAGTGTGTTTCTGGTCTGGTTTTCTTTGCTAACCATAAATTTACAAGACGCTATCCTGCTAAGTCAAACTCAGAGGAGATCTGTTGAAATCAATAGTATTGAGTTAAGTAACTCCACTGATTTCAATGGGACTGCTGTGAGTCTGATTGCTGGATATCCCCCATAAGCTTTAACAGAAGAAAAAATGATAATGTAAACTAGAGATAGACATCAAGAAGCTCAGGGGGCGCATCTACCCCTCTCAAAAAGGCTTACATCTGGCCTTCAGTATCGCCCCTGAACATGTGGACACACACACATTACCATGCCACTCCTCATTCATAAGCCAAGACAATTGCAAAAAGCTCTTTAATCTCCTCTCCTCCAGTGTAAATCACAACTGATGCTTTGGCCTCTACTCAGTACTGGTCTAAGACATTTTGCTGCCCAAGGAGAAGATTAGAGAGATGAGATTGGGACTTGGAGGGCCATGCATGAGAGACCATCTGCATGAAGCTGCCTGGGTTTCTGGCAATCTTAGTATGTTGTTGCCACCCGGAATGTAGCAAAGCTCTTCTTTTCCATTCCAACTTCCCTCTTCCTTTTGGTGTGTGTATGTGTATTAAATTCTGAGCTTGAGGGCAAGGGAGTGTTTACCTTACTATTTTATATAGCACGGACTAGAGGCAGTGTAGAAACAGATGCTGACGCTGCCATTTCATTGGCTCATAGCACCCACACTTGAATGCATGAAGCCTCTAGTTGCATGCTCATAGGCCACTGTTCAGAGCATGAATGCCAGATAACGAGAATACCTGCTTTGTATTTGTGGCCATCATTATTTTGCACCTCACTCTGGAGCTAATAGGATTAATCCTACCCTTTTAGACAACAGCCCATCTTTCTTAATCTTAGGGATGTAATACCTTGTGTTCTCTATTATCCCTATAATAGACCTCTACATTATAACTATAGATCTGGTTACTGGCAACTGGGGAGGGGTTGGAGCAGGGAACGCATACAGAACAGGTATATGTACGTACATACAGAGAGATACATCCTTGCAGTGGCACCTGTAAGCCTTTTCCCAATAGAGCAAAACCTCTTATAAACACAAAGACAAATTCCCCTTTCACTGAGCAATGTTAAAACAAATTCCTCTGTCCTTGCTGGCTAATTAGTTGAAAAACACACCCACACACCATATCACTGCACAAAGAAAAACAGACTTCTGAAAATTCCATCCAGCTTCTAAAGTTGCAAAAGCTGAAAAAAATGAAACAGGGTGGGCGGGGACTGATGCCTACCTTGAAAGAATAGATGCCTTCTCTTCTACTTTCCTGTGTGAGTGCCATACCACCACTATGTACAATAGAAGACACACATATCATATCTACCAAACAAGAGCTGTTGTTTCACTAAGAAGGGTTGCCGTAGTGATGCTTCACTCACAATAATGATGAGGTAAGATACTGTGAACTCAGGAGCTTCTATTTTCATTGTTTCCTTTCATTGGTTCAAAAAATTCTATTTTTTATTATTAAAAGTTGTTTCCCTCAAGAAAAAAGAATGGTTAAGAACTTTTTGAATGCATGTGTAATGCATTTGGAAGGGAGAAGTGAATGATGTAAAAGCCTTGTCTCCCATGAATAGGTTGAGCAGGTTCTAGTTATGTCACTTGTTGTATAGGAATATATGAAATTGTGTTATTCTGACAGCTTTGCTCAGTTCTGCCTATTCTGACTCGCAGTGGTTTGCTCTGCTACCTTCTATCCCCTTTAAGCCACAGAACGCTGATACCTTCTGCACCCACATAACTTGATCTATGGTATCATACCCCAAACTATAAGCCACAGGTTTTCAGTGATACTTTAATATAAGTGGACAGAAATTATTGAAATGAATGTTCCCATTCTCCTCTTTCTACAGTCACTTGTGCCCCACTAAGTGTCTTGGGAATATCAAAGGAACATCTAAACAATGTGGGATATGGTGTAAGGAGATGCTTGAGGAGGAGATTCATAGAATCACAGGGTTGGAAGGAATCCGAAAGATAATCTGGTTCAACCCCCTGCAATGCAGGAATCACAGATAAAGAATCCTTGACAGATGGCCATCCAACCTCTATTTAGAAACATCCAATGAAGTAAAGTCTGCCACCTTCTGATGTAGTCTGTTCTACTGTTGAATAGCTCCTACCATCAGAAAGTTCTAGCCATTGGTCAGAGCATTACATATGAAACATAGCAAGAGGTATTATCACTAAACGGAAGGATCTCTCACCTCCAGCTGTTGATTTTTATTTTTTAGGGAGAGGAGAAGTTTTTCTCTTAAAAGTTAAGTTAGTGATCAGTAGATTTCTTTTTTAAAAAAATGGTGGGAATAAAGGGGGAATAAAACTGCTTCATGGGTTGCATCCACCTGCCTATCCCAGATTTAAATGAAGTAGTAAATAATTTTTGAGTGTTGACTCAAGAAACTTTTACTTGGCTCTACTTCCAAGCAGCAGTTTGTGATGAAAAGCATGAATAAAAGGAGGGGAACCTGTTTCCAAGCACAGCAAATAAACAATGTCTATATGCAAAACAAAGAAGAAGTATTACAAACACACACATGCTAACATACACTTGGCAGAAGGAAGCTATGTTGTTGTTTTTAAACCTCTCTTCATGTTTAATCGAAAAAGCTATTTCTGTGATTAAGAGCCAAATATACTGCAACTGTATTCTCTATTCAAAACCATTTCCAAAGTAGAAGATAAAACCAAGTTTGCTATTATAAGTTAATTATATCATTAAGAACATTTGTCCAAGGTTTTTGAGTGGCGCTATTTTTGGTGATAGCTGAAGTGGCTGCAGGAACAGATATATTCAAAATACAAAAGAAAATAATGATTCCGTTCCAAAAGCCACAGATGGCCCTTCATTAGGGGAATTGTGAGTGTTAAGAAAACAGAAGCTGTGAATAAATAAGGAGTGCTTTTGTTCCTGAAGTTCCAGTTTGAAGTTATATATTTGTGTGAGAGAGAGTGAGTGAGAGATTACACACAGAGAGACCAGATGATGATTTTGAATTTTGAATAAGCAGGAGGAAAAGAAGTATGCTATGCTCATATTTTTTTCGTTGGTTTCAACATAAGGGTGGTATCCAAATAATGAATCCAATTGGTGCAAGGATTTTCACTTGCACAATGGAACTCCCTCCTCCCTTCCAACTTGCCCCCTCCCCAAAATGCTGCAAAGGTTATAGGACCCCAGGGGCATGTGGAGGAAAGGAGGGGTGGGGAGTTCAATTGCGCAAGTGGCCTGAGAATTAGCTATACTTTGGTTTTAAGAAATGGGGTACTATTCTGCTATATCATACTCACAGTCAGCTAATTTAAGTCCATTGATTTCACCGGACCTATTCCGAATATGCCTTAGTCTGTTGCAAACCTATATGTGCTTGTTCTTGCATAAGTGCCACACGTCCTTCTTCACTATGACAGACCTAGGAGTGAAGATCCATCTTGCACCATTACACTTGGATTTGAGTTCTGCTCCCTCCCTGACACATCCCATTGTGCAGCAACTTTTTCAAAAATGACTAATAAC